>NC_056627.2:190104460-190221960 GCF_002870075.4 Lactuca sativa
ACTATGCTAATACATCTTTCTTAGAAATCTAATTCTAACTCTAAGTAGCAGCTCGAGAATCTAATCTTCAAGTAATGCGATCGAAATCCATTCCTTCACAGTTAGATTCTGCTCACTTCTTCCCTTAAGCTTCCTCTCTTTTCTTTGATCCTACAAAACATCAATTGTAATCTTATCACATTATGTATTAAGAATCTAGAATAGGAGCTTAAAAGAGTTAGTCAATGGATTTTACCTAAAGCAGAGCCATACGTTTTGACTCTCCGATCTCTTAGATCTCTTAGGTAAATAGAGCAGCTTCGTCTCCAATGCCCCTTCTCTTGGCAATAAAAGCAAATTGACTCTTTTGGAACAGGACATGGAACTACTTCAGACATTGCCTTTCTCTTATGATCAAACTTTTCGATCATAGCATGTCTTTCGTTGCCTTTCTCTTACGGGAGAAAACGAATTCAAGTTAGTTGATTGATTGAGTCCTTAGTAAATCACCCAAATGAGATACTAAGGCTAGGACCCAACACAATATGCTACAACCTAGAAAAGGGATGTCGTAATCTAGTTGCAGAATATTTGAAGGTAAGTGAATGACGATTCACTAATTTCCACCATGAAAAACGAAAAAGAAATTTAAGTTTTAAATCTATGAAAACTCCTAGATCTTTTGAGATTCATTGAACTTTTCAATGGCATGTTTAAATCTCGATATGCCCCTCTAGTTTGTGATTGGGATGCCGAGGATCACAAAGCGGGTGTGAATAACCATGCAAACTTACATGGTGCCCTCACATGTTACAGTCACCTATTCGATGTGCCGGTAAACCACACACGCTCCACCGAACTATGACAAACATTTAGTCACCCTTTGCTACCTTTGCTTAGAACCATTTAGTGTGCCGGTAAACCACACACGCTCCACTAACGTCTTCGCAAGGGCGCAAAGTGTAATTTCATGGAATTGCATCAATTTACTTTTTCCTAAGTAACTAAGATTGGGAATTTGTAAAACATTTAGTTACTTTCGTACTTCATTATACTTATAATGGAAGGTTTTGTCCTATCCTACCCGTTCAGCTAACGACCCTCCACTAGTCAAGGGTGCGGTGGGTAAGAGTGGATACCCATTCAATCGCCATTTTATAGGCAATTTCCTTAAACACCCCTTATAGACCAGCTTCGTGAATGAGGCTACTAACAGTATGACTGACTTTTACTCATACATATATATAATGTTAGACTTTATAGGGTGTATTTTACACTTTTAAAATACTATGTGGTCAAATTTAACAATTATACTTTTAATTCAATTAAATTGTAAACCAAAACTTTATGGATTTATTAAACCTCTTTTAATTATACACCTTAATTAATTAATAAAACCATAAGGGTGTGATTTGAACTTTTCAAAACAATACTAGGGTTTTAGAATTTAACATTCCTAAATTAAACCTTTTAATCAACTTTTAAATTCCAAAACTTGAGGACAAGTGTTGAAACATTTCAAAACATTAGGGTTTAGAATTTAAAGATACATCGAAATTAAACTTTTAATCAAAATTTAAATTCCAAAACTTGAGGGCAAGTTTTGAAACATTTTCAAAACATTAGGGTTTCAACTATTCAAATTTCAAAACTAAACTTTTGAGTTTAAATTTAAACTATAAAACCTAAAGAGGAAAAAATTGAAACTTTTCATAACACAAGGATCAAATAACAAATAATATAAATTAAACAATTAATTTTGTCATTATCTATATTTGACCTAATTTTCAATTACTTGCAAAATAAGTTACCCAATTAATACAAATAATCCAATCTTTATCATCTAAGGAAGTTATTATCTAATCAATTGGTAATTATCTTGTGTTTTTGACAAGGATATTTATTAAGAAACAATAAAATTCGTATTTTATAGGTTTAAAACGAATATGGTAATTATCCTTAAGCAAAACACACTACTAGAAAAAAGGCCTTTTACGACGCTCATTGCACGTCGTAAAACGCTCAGACGACGCGCAAATGCGCGTCAAGGAAGGCCCTGTCATAACGAGAGACGACGCGCATTTACGACGCTCATTTACGACACGCAATGCGTATCAAGGAAGGCCCTGTCATAAAGGAAGACGACACGCATTCGCGTGTCGTAACCTTACGACGCGCGTGTTAATGACACGCAATGCGTATCATTAAACGCGCTGTCAAGAAAGGCCATGTCATAAATGAAGATGACACGCATTTTTGTGTATCATAATTGTAAATTTAAATAAATAAATAAATATATATATATATATATATATATATATATATATATATATATATATATATATATATATATATATATAGATTTACTAATTTTCAAATTAAATTTGCATTTCATGTCTCATAATAGAAAATAAAATATCATATACAAAAAATACAATCCATTGCACAAAAGTTAATGTCATACAAATACTCATTCTAATATTAGACAAATGTAATACTGAAGAGGCCTTTAGATCAATCAATATATCAAACAATGACGATAAATAAGAACAAGAGCAATTCACGAAGAAAAACTTTCACTAAGAAAGATAATCTCACAAAGAGTTAATCGTGTGCACAAAGCAGCGATTAGGGTTTGTGAAAGGCGTAACCATTCACAAACCTATACAAAATGATATATACTGCTATTCTAGACAATCCCTACAATTCAGGGATACGCTAGCTAATAAATCAAGATAACTAAGGAAACAGGATAAATACAAGATTTGTTACAATGCACTGAATAAACTAAACTATTACAAACTGAGCTGCTGACGCGCTGGTGCTGATGCTGAGATACGTGCTGACGCTGAGTCTATTTTAAACATTATCATATTTCAAGGTTTGACCTTACAATCTCCCCAAATATGATGATGTTCAAAACAAACTAAATTAAGACACCTCTGGAAAGAAATTCTTCATACTCAGCTTCAGCTTCAATTTTAACTGGCCAGTAAGGACTGTCCAGCAACTCCTGTCTTCTGTTCAGCAGCTCCATGGCAATAAGAATGTGAAATTCTCCGGATAGATCTTGATGACTCATGCACATTTTCCTTAAGCCAACAAGGTGAGTGGTTGGAGCTTTTGGGATCTCAGTAGTTCGCAGAAAGCACATCCTCCTGTTTTTATCAAGGTAGAACATCCCGTGTTCAGGAGATGAGATGAATTGATGCTGAACCGGATCAACACCTAGAGGAAGTGAATTGTTAATTACACCAGCACCAAAGTCTAGAACCAATACATCTTCACCATCAACATGAAACTTGGTTCTTCGAGATCTAGGAACTGACGACCTTTGGCCTTGATGCTAAGGTCGTTCTTTAGGAACAAGATCCAAACGCTGAACTTTCTTGATCAGCAGATGAAGAGCACAAGTTAGTTCGGAAGAGTGAGCTGAGGTTTGCTTGGATGCTAGATCGAGCAGTTCCATCCATTCCGAATACCCATATCTGATCAGCTCATCCCTCTTGACAACTTCAGTATATGAATGCTGAGGACCTTGACGAGTGATCAGCAACGTAAGGATTTTCTCGTTTCGAGGTTTGGAAGCTTTGACTTTGATGATCTTATCACCACACATTCGCCTATTAAGAACATCTTCAAATCTCTTTCGATCAATCCGGTCAAGAACACTTTCAGTCTTAGGCTTACTAGAGCCAGGAGGAGGTTGAGAAGACTGAGCCTTGGACTGAAATTCCAGGAACTTCTGCATCTGAGCTTTAAAAGATCCCTTGGCCTGAAGTTTGTGCTGAATAAGAGATTCATTAGCTTGAGCAATGTTCTTTAGAAGCTGAGCTCGATTGGCTTCATCAAGAATTTGCTTGACTTGATCAGGGGACATGTTCCATTCAGTGGCAAGGTTTGAAATACTGACAATGGACTTGGGTTTCTTCACAGTTGGAGAAGTATCAGTTTGAGAATGATCCAAGTCAGTATTTGCTACCTTACGCTTTCGAGACAGCGGATGAGATTCTTCACTAGCAACGTCCGAATCCTCTCCTTGGACCGGAACGATGGGATCAGCAATAGGATCGGCTAATATCGGATGAGATTCTTCAAGGTCATCTGAACTTTCTTGCTGAACTGGAATGAGAGGATCAATGAAGTTCATATCAAGAATTTGACATTCATCATCAGGTTCATCATGCTCTTCGTCATGCTCACTATCTTCAAACAGTTTTTCAGTAGTTGCTGGACTATTATGCCCTGTAGAATCTGATTCAGGAATGGGCTTGGGTGAATCAGGCTGAATAATAGTGTTGTCGGCAGGTTCTGTGTCATGATTATTTGGTTCACCGTCAGCATGATCATCAGCATCAGCATCATCAACATCAGCATTATTTGGTTCACCATCAGCATCAGCATCATCATCAGTATCTCCCCCTTTTTGAGCATCATCAGATTTGGGACTAGAAGGATGAGTAAGTAAGAGAACCTCCTTTATTTGTTAAACATCAGCCTCAATACGAAGTAGACGCTGACTCATGTCCCGAGTCAGTGACATCAGTTCAGAAAATGCTGAAGCGGGAATTTGAACAAGTGAGGTAACTGGGGCAACTGGAGAGCTAGGTTGCATCCTTGGAGAAGAGTGGTGAGCTGCTGGTGACGGATGCTCCCCCTGTGAGGGATGCTCCCCCTGCGAGGGATGCTCCCCCTGATGCATGGAATCCTGTGGTGCTGAGGAAGCTTTGCCAGTATCCGAGATGATGTGATGAGAAAGTTGAGGGGAGAAATTACCACCATCGTGATGTTCAACCTCTTGATCAGCATGATCCATATGATTACCATCAGCACCTCCTTCATCAGTGTCAGCGGTGAGAGAAGGCACAGTGTATGGATTTGCAATCCATTCTCTCATCCTATCGGAGATTCCAATGTCAGTATCCAAAGGATCATCCTGATACATACGAACTAACATTCTAGGGCATTGGATTGGATTCCCAGAGTGAGAGAAGTAGTCTGCAGCGAAGAATTTATCGAACACCAGGGCAATCCAACGTGGAAACGGAACATGATCAGCGCGCACATTTGCACGAAGAAGCTGAACAAGCTGATCAAAGAATAGAGCCCCGTAATCCAGTCTTTTGTTGAGAAGAAGGGAGCAGACGACTTGTTGCTCATAATTGCTCAATTGATCACCACTGCGAGACTTGTGACCCACACACTTGCATAGAGCACCGGTGAAAAACTTCCAGCCTGGGGTCATGCACTGACGCAAAATAAGAGCTGATCGAGTACCAGCCTTTGAGTGATCATAACCCAGTTGATCAAACATACGTTTACACCTTTCAATAGTTGGAGGTTCAGAGAAAGGTTCGAAAATGGGTAACCTTAAAGCAGCACTGAGAAGTTCTGCGGTGATGAAGACAGAGTGTCTTCCATGGCCAATGGTTCCGGTGATGGCATTGTTTTCTTCATTAACGGTTGCAGTATAGTAGAACTCACATACTTGTTCAGGGAAGAACTCGGACGGGACATCACTAATTGCATATCGTAGACGGCAAGAAGCTAAGAAATTGACAAAATCATCGAGTCCAAGACCTCGATGAACCTCTGGAATGACAGGGTTGAAGACGACATTAGTGGCCTTGATGTGAATTGGAAGTGGAGGAGAGTTTGGGGCAGGAACGACCCTTTGAGAGGTTGAGGAGTATGTGAACAGAGATGCCGCCATTGGAGAGTATTTTAGAATTCTAGGGTTTTGAGAGAAGTTCAAAGTTTTGGGAGGAAAGTTAAACCAAGGGAGAGAGAGGTTTAAATATGGAATGAAAAGGGTTTTTAAAAGGTAATGATTATCTTCATTAAAAAGGTGATGATTATCTTCATTAATAATAACGGCGCATCGTAACAACCTGTCAGAGCAAAAAGTAGCCGTTGGATAAAAGAGCCATTGACTAAAGGTGAAACGTCAATCAGTGTTTGCGGAAGTGCTGAGATCAGTGTTACAGAAGTTACATGCTGAAAAAAAATTCTCCGTCAATTCAAGGTACAACTTGCTTAATCGGGGCTAGCAAGTAGATTGGTGCGTGTGATAGATACTATTTACATTATCTAACCATCGGCGTAGAGTGTTGTGACTTTATCAGTGAGTGGTTTATCTTACTGAATCATTAGACACTGAATAAGAGGAGGGTAAAGAAGGGATTGTTGCGTGTGATAAACCTTGGTGTTTTGGTCTAACCATCGGCAAAGACTTTTAGACTCTCATCAGCGTGTGTTTTGGCACACCGAATCACAGAGTCAGTGTAAGATTGGTAAGAAGAGGTAGTTGCGTGTGATAGATCTTGGTGTTTTGATCTAACCATCGGCAAAGATTTTTAGACTCTCATCAGCGTGTGTTTTGGCACACTGAATCACAGAGTCAGTGTAAGATTGGTAAGAAGGGGTAGTTGCGTGTGATAGATCTTGGTGTTTTGATCTAACCATCGGCAAGGAGTTTCAAGTCGTTATCAGTGTATGGTTTAATACAGTGAATCATTCAACTTTTATTTAGAAGACTTGAAGAAGTGATAAAGATAAGAAATCAAACCAAAGTGCTCAGTAGCAAATATCATCAGTATGTCATTATCAGCACAATGTACATCAGCTTATAAGACAATATCAAACATTAGCACAATTAAACAGCAAAATTAATTACAAGGAAATCATTCCCAGTTCTCCGATAATGTAAGCAGTTGATTGAGAATCCAGTGCCTTTGTGAAGATATCAGCAAGTTGCTCCGAAGTCTTGACATGTTCAAGAACAACTTTTCCCTTTTCAACATTATCTCTGATGAAGTGATGTCTGATTTCGATATGCTTTGTCTTCGAGTGCTGAACAGGGTTTTGTGTGATCTGAATGGCACTGGTGTTGTCACAATATATGGGTGTCTTTGAGAACTTGAACCCATAGTCGAGAAGCTGATTTTGAATCCATAAGAGCTGAGCACAACATCTCCCAGCGGCAACATACTCAGCTTCTGCAGTTGAGATGGCTACTGAAGTTTGCTTCTTGCTAGACTAGCTGATGAGACGATTGCCAAGGAAGTGACATCCACCAGATGTACTCTTTTTGTCTAAATTGCATCCTGCATAATCTGAGTCAGTGTATCCATAAAGTTCAAATGCTGAGTCGCGAGGATACCACAGAGCAAGGTTTTGAGTTCCCTTCAAGTATCGAAAAATACGTTTGACAGCCATGAGGTGAGATTCTTTGGGATTAGCTTGGAATCGAGCACAGAGAATGGTTCCAAACATGATATCAGGACGACTTGCTGTGAGATATAAGAGGGATCCAATCATTCCTCGATACAGAGAGTGATAGACATCAGTTCCAGTTGGATCAGCGTGTATCTTATCAGTCTTAGACACTGGGGTAGAGGCTGGTTTGCAGTCACTAAGAGAATACTTAACAAGCAGGTCAGAAATATATTTACTTTGACAAATGGAAATACCTGTCTTTTGTTGCTGAACTTCAAGACCCAAGAAAAAGGTCATCTTTCCCATCATGCTCATTTCGAACCTTTGAGACATGATCTCTGCAAATTCCTTGCTCAGTGTCTCATTTGGAGAGCCAAAAATGATGTCATCGACATAAATTTGAACAAGAACCATATCTAAGCCTTTGTTTTTGATGAAGAGAGTATTGTCTATTGCTCCTCGTCTGTATCCATTTTCAAGTAAATACGATGTCAGCGTCTCATACCAAGCCCTGGGAGCTTGCTTCAGTCCATAGACAGCTTTGTCTAACCGATACACGTAATCAGGATGATCTTTGTCCACAAAGCCTGGGGGCTGATTTAGGAATACTTCTTCTTCTAACACACCATGAAGGAATGTTGTTTTCACATCCATCTGATAGACAATGAAATTCATGTAGGATGCGTATGCGAGAAACAGTCTGATTGCTTCAATGCGAGCAACTGGAGCAAAAGTTTCCCCATAGTCGATGGATTCAATTTGAGTAAACCCTTGAGCTACAAGCCTTGCCTTGTTGCGAGTGATGATTCCATCTTTATCAACCTTGTTACGATAGACCCAGCGAGTTCCAGTGATAGTCTTCCCGGATGGTCTTGGGACAAGAGTCCAAACTTTTTGCCTTTCAAACTCATTCAGTTCTTCTTGCATGGCTTTGATCCACTCAGCATCTTGAAGAGCTGTGTGTACTTTATCAGGTAAGATCATTGAAACAAAGTTAACATACATGCAAAAGTTATTAAGTAAACTAGATCTGGTTCGGACACCATCATGAATATTCCCTATAATTCGATCAACAGGATGATCTCGATGGTCAATGACTGATGTTGATTCCGGAGAGATTGACACTGACACATTATCAGTTTCAGGAGAGTCTTCAGCTTCAAGGGTTTCATCAGCACCTAATGAATTATCTGTTGATGGGGCTGCAGTATCTTGATTCAAGGAACATGGAACTGGAATGATAGGATCAGAGGAATCAGTTTTATCTCCAGCAGAAGGTGCTTCGTCGAATGGACAAGAGAGAAGTTCTTGAAAAATAGAAGAAGAATGAGTGACTTTTTCATCAGTGTATGATTCCTCATCAAACTTCACATGAATGGATTCTTCAACAAATTGCCTGTTCACATGAAAAACACGAAAAGCCTTTGAAATAGATGAGTACCCAACAAAAATACCTTTATCAGCCTTAGGTTCAAACTTGGATCTTGGGTCACGCTGATTTAGAATATAACAAATGCATCCGAACACATGAAAAAAGGATACGTCTGGCTTTCGATCTTTCAGCAGTTCATATGGAGTCTTCTTGTGAATCCTGTGAATTAGAGATCGATTTTGAGTAAAACACGCTGTATTGACAGCTTCAGCCCAAAATGACATAGGAAGACCAGCATGGATCATCAAGGTCCTTCCTGCCTCAATCAGTGTTCTATTTCTTCGTTCAGCAACACCATTTTGCTGAGGAGTACGAGAAGCTGAGAAGTTTTGTCCAATTCCTTTATGATCACAAAATTCTTCAAGAGTTGAGTTTCGGAACTCAGTACCATGATCACTTCTTAGTTGCTTAACTTTAAGACCTGTCAGTGTCTCATTTTTACGAATCAGTGAGATAATTTCCTGTGCAGCATGACTTTTCTTCTTCAAGAAAACTACCCATGTAAATCGAGTGAACTCATCAACGACCACTAGAGTATACTTATTTCCACCTAGTGAATGAACAGGAATAGGTCCAAACAAGTCCATGTGGAGTAGATGAAGATGGACTGATATACTGGAACATGACTTGGGTTTGAAAGAGGACTTGGTTTGTTTTCCTTGTTCACAAGCTGAGCACATCTTGTCTTTCACAACGCTGAATTTTGGGAGCCCTCTAACTAGGTCTTGATTGGATATCTTGGATAGATTCTTGAAGTTCAGATGAGAAAACCTTTTGTGCCAAATCCAGCTAAGATTCGTCTCAGACTTTGTAAAGAAACATTACATCAGTGCCTTGTCACTTCAGAACATGTCAAGAACATATATATCATCTTTTCTACTTGCTGAGAGTACGATGTTCTTGTCAGTGTTTACAACTCTTCCTTCCTTCTTTGTAAATTGAACTTCATAGTCAGCATCACACAATTGACTGATAGAAATAAGGTTGTGTTTGAGATCCTTTACATATGAAACATTTTGAAAAACCACGTTATTGCATTTGATATTTCCATATCCCTTAGTGAACCACTTTCCATTGTCTCCATAAGTAACTGCAGGACCAGTTTTCTTAACATAATCTTCCAGGAGAGACTTTGATCCTGTCATATGCCTTGAGCAACCGCTATCTAAGTACCAAAGATGCTCCTGACCCTGCAGTGTTGAGAAACTAGTTAGAACACACTGACCCATTCGAAGATGGGTCATTCACAAAGTTATTTGACAATAGATTATAACACTCCTTAGGAAGACAGTTTAAAGAGTTTGACTTAAGAGTCCAATTTTCATTTCTAACTTTAATATTTTCAGCTCTTGAGGATGATTTATCAAAAGAACATTCACTGATCTTGTGAGAGGAATCACCACATCTGTAACAAACTCTAGTACCACAGTTCTTCTTGGTGAGCAAATTTTTTGATTTAACACATTTTGATATGTAAGATTCACCAAGAGAGCTTTGAGTCCTTTTGTTTATCATTGAGTCACGACTGAATTCAGTGTCAGAATGAGTTTGATCAGTGTTAGGTGATAAACTATCAGTATCTGATTTTGACTCATTCACAGATGGATTGCAATCAGGGAAGTGCTTGAGTTGTTCATGAACAGCATGAAACACTCCATTTGAGATAGGAAAAACAATAATATTCTCAGTTAGAGGGGTTGGTCTAACAAGATGTTCAGGATAAGAGGTAGGATCAATTCCGGTAATTTCAACATTACACTCAGTAATACCATCAGAATTAGTAATACAATATTCATCAATTAAACTTTGATTAACAAAAGAGTTACTGACAAACTTATTTTTGAAATTTTTTTTCATCTCATTCATGGAATAGACCTCAGAGTCCTTTTCTTGTGAGTTAAAAACTTTTTCAGCTTCTGCAAAATTACCCCCAAGAATTTTCTCACAAGAATGTGGAATTTGAGCTGAAATAATATAATTAGCATTCTTATGAGATTTTGCCCAAGTGTGAAGCACAGTTTGTTCTTTGATCAAAAGATTTTTAACATTGTCAATTTCAGCAGACAAAGATGAATTTGACAAACTAGTAATTCTAAGATTTTCCTTAGTGGACTCAATAATGCTATTTTTCATGGATATATCAGTTTCGAGAAGATCAATTCGATTTTGCAAATTTCTTATGGTTTGATTCTTCTTAGAATTAATGACACCCAAATACTCAAACATTTTGATTTTTTCATTCATTGAATAGGAAACAAAGTTTTTAACCTGGTACATTGAAGAAGAGTCAATGTTGTGCTTCCTGGAATTTTCAACAGAATCAGACATATCAGTGTCAAAAGTACTTTTGTCTTTATCAGAAATAGCCGGGTCCTCTCTTTTGACCATTAAACACTTGACTTCATCATCTGATGACTCTTCATCAGTTTTCCATTTTTCTTCTTCAGCTACAAGCACTTTATGTTCCAAGTTTTCAGCATTCAGCTTCTCAATCAGCTTGTTGTACTTCTGCTTCCAGTATTCATCTGAGCCTTGTTTCTTTTGTTTACAATCCTTTGCAAAATGATCAGTGCTCCCACAGTTAAAGCACTGAGCCTTCTCTTTCTTATCAGCACCATGCCTTTTATCAGCTCCTGACCCTTTTGAGAACTTTCCACCCATCTTCTTTTGAAACTTTGAGAAGTTTCGACCTGATTTTTCAAAGGTCTTCACAATCAAAGCTGCACTAGCCACAACCTTTTCAAGATCATCAGTGTCAGTTTTAGATGAATCAGTGTCTGAATCACTTTCAGTGTCTGAATCTGACACCAGCTTTTTGTTGGAGAACAAGGCTACAGAAGATTCACGCTGAGAATCTTTCATCAGTTCCTTTCTTTGAAGCTTGGATTCTTCATAGTATCGAAGATTTCCATAGAGACTTTGTAAGTCCATAGAGTGGATCTTCTCACTGTTTTTCAGCACATCAACATGATTCTCCCAACCTGCACCCAGAGAATCCAAAAACTTTTGCACTAGAACAGTTCTATGCTTCAACTGATCTAGTCTCCGAAGATCATTAACAAGAGTATTGAATCTGTTAAAGGTTTGAGTCAAGGTTTCACCTTTCTTAGCAAAAAAATGTTCATACCTTCGGTTAAGATCATTTATTTGAGTAGCCTTGACTTCTTCAGTTCCTTCAAAAGATACAGTCAGAGTATCCATCATCTCTTTTGCTGAGATGCAATTTTGAACCAGCCTAAAGATGTTGTATGGCAGAGAGTAGCTGATTGCGGCACGAGCACGAACATCTAGACCATGTTTTCTCTTGTCATCTGTCGTCCAGTTTTCTATGGGACTTTTCTTCATAGTACCATCAGGAACATTATTTTTAAGGGGCTGATATATCGGAACATAAGGACCTTTCTCAACGATGTCCAGCATGTCTTCATCAACAGACTCTAAGGCATAAAGAGCCTTTATTTTCCACATAGAAAAGTTCGTTTCATCAAAAGGAGGGATTTTAGCAGAAGGATGATTTGATGAGTTTGATGAAGAAGAAGATGAAGCCATTTGTTTGATAAAAGAAACCTGCTTTGATACCAATTGAAGAGGCCTTTAGATCAATCAATATATCAAACAATGACGATAAATAAGAACAAGAGCAATTCACGAAGAAAAACTTTCACTAAGAAAGATAATCTCACAAAGAGTTAATCGTGTGCACAAAGCAGCGATTAGGGTTTGTGAAAGGCGTAACCATTCACAAACCTATACAAATTAAATGATATATACTGCTATTCTAGACAATCCCTACAATTCAGGGATACGCTAGCTAATAAATCAAGATAACTAAGGAAACAGGATAAATACAAGATTTGTTACAATGCACTGAATAAACTAAACTATTACAAACTGAGCTGCTGACGCGCTGGTGCTGATGCTGAGATACGTGCTGACGCTGAGTCTGTTTTAAACATTATAATATTTCAAGGTTTGACCTTACAAATACATCAAATGTGAAAGAGATGAAAGTCTTCAACAAATAACAGTTGAGCTAAAAAAAGCTTTTTGCCCACCTTCACAACATCTCGAGCTACTTTTCTTGTCACTATGCACATCAACAAGACCTACAAATTTGAATAATGCAACCATTAGATTCACATAAACCAACAAATCCCAATATGTAAGCATGAAATTTATGCATCTATGTTAAAGGGGTAAAATGGTCATTTACAGTTCATTCAGAGCAAAAAAGGAATAACTTTTTTCATTTACTACTTACTTCACCATACAGACCTCATTTATCTCAACAAATGCATCATACTGATTATGGCATCGTTAGATAAGTTAAGTGACTAAGTTAGGTAGGTAACTAATGAGACATAAAACTGATGAAATGAATAAAATGCCCTTATAGTAAGCATCAGAAGAAGATTAAGTATGACTTTATAAATTGGACCAATATCAATACTTGAACATTGATCAAAAACTTACATGAGAGCAAATCCCATTTTCTCCACAACACCTCTAAGATTTTTCACCATTTTCAAGCTCAATTGGATAGTGTTTCAAGGATCCCGAGCCTCCTACTTTTGCTCAAAGTTTCCAAGATTCTTAGCAAATGTTGGACCTAAAATGAAAGAAAAAAATGGTTTTCTGAATATATACTTCAATTACTAAGAAAATAGTAAGTCAAAAAACTACAAATGTTCAAAATTAGATGCTAGTAAAGCTTTGCCATAATGGTAAGATGTTATGATATACAGAGCAAATGAAAATTTCAATAAGATGCACATAATAATATTCTTATGATCTTATAAGATTTCCAAATAAGATACTAGTAAAGCTTTTGCACAATGATATAAGATGTCATGACATACAGATCAAATTTCAAGATTCAATAAAATGCACATAATAATATGTTTTAGGGAAAATTATAAAAAATGGTCCCTGAGCTTTCTGATTTTCCCATTTTTAGATCAAAATTGAAACATTTGTCAGCTTTTGTTCTTATTTTTGTTCCAATTGCAGATTCTTTTCTCTTTCCAATTCATATTTGTGTTTCCATTCTATAGCCTCAGGTTGAGCAGCAGCTTTAGCTTCTGCTGTTTCTCTTAAAACCTTGCCAACTGCTTATAAGTGACATAAACCACAAGGATCAGACACGAACCTTATTATTAACAAAAGCATCCTACTTTTATTTCACCCGAATGAAAGCAATCATACTTCTCATGGCTATCGAAAACTCCACAAGTTGATCTTCAATCCCATCAACAAGTGGAAGTGGCTGATCATCAATTTCTATTACAACTTTCTTTTAGTTTACAAGAGGAAGGAAATCATTTACACCATTCTCCTGTGCAAGATTATGTGCATTCACCAGTTCAAAATCGAATGAAAATTCAAAAGAGAGTAAGTAGAAAATAGAGAGAAGGGCTCTACAAACGTTAAAAGGAAACACAGATACTTGAGCCTATCATAGCATTACAGAAATATTCAGCCATATTTTGAACTTAATGCTTCAAGACATATTATTGAAACATTCAACCATCTTTTGAACATAATACTCAAATTCTATTTATAGCATTTCCTGTTACTTTTCGCCTTCTAGAGACATCAGACATGTCTTTCTACTTAACTCTAGTATTGTCATTTGCACTTTCATGTTGATGTTAAAGCGAGTCACAGATAATTGAGCCTATCATAGCATTACAAAAATAATTACCTCAGCCCTGAGTCTATCATCGGAGCATAGAGATCCTGTAGCACCAGATCTCCCATCCTTTCCTTGTGGCTAATCACCATCTTCGGCTAAATAGCATATACACAATTTATTAACACGAATTCAACGATGAAATAGACATTGCATACACAACAATCAATTCTGGAAAACCATCACTAATGTAACAAATAAGTTATAAATCAAAAACATTAAGTCGTTATGAGTTATGATTGCGTAATTCACTATGACAAGAGCAATTAAGTCAAACTGCATACTGACCTGAACAATTGATTAATAAAGAATTAGAAACTTGGCAGTACCTTTTTGTGGTTATTGTGGGATTTCTTACCTGTACCCATCTTGTAAGGTCTATGACACAGGGCTAATAACCAATTCAAACTTTTCCTTTGTTAAAACTACACAAACTACATCACCTAAAGCAACAATATGTAAAGAATCAACGTATTCACCAAGAAGTGTCCATTCTCCAAAATACCCCCCTTCACTGAACTTTGCTATGTCATAACCACAGCATGAGAAGCACCATCTGTCATAACCACACAAATATTTTCAACTGGGAATCTAATCAAAAAACCCCTGCACATATACAATTAAAAGAAGTTGAGTTTTTTTTTTATAAAAAGATATAAAGGTAATAAAACAAACAGAAGTATGATTAATAATAATAATAACACTTACGAATTGGCAGCTTCCATGAAACATTTCTCAATGTGAGGGATAAAATTGGAGGGTACAGCCTGTCCTATTATCATGTTCTTAAATTCAAATTTCGTCTCTGATTCAGCTGGCAGTGGCTTTATATACCTATCATTTTTAAAGCAAAATATTAAGAAAAAACAGATTAAGGATTGATGATGCTACATAGATTTTTAAGCCGTTAATTGTTGATGCGATAACGGATTGTAATTTCAGATTTTTTGTCATTGCATCCAAAAGAAAAGTAATCAGAAAGAAATTGCATTAGACATATGTAGAGGTAAGCAATCAGAAAGAAAATTATAATTGAGTTGCTTTTAACAGTGTAGACAAATTACTTTGAAAGCTATTCACATGAAATACATCAGCGTCTTTCTAATGATCTGAAGTAAAAAATTACTGATTGTGAACAACTATATCTTTTATACATATCAGATATCAGATGCAATTTTTTTAAGGAGAGATCTTAATTTCGTTAGGCTTACTTGTTGAACATGGAAATGAAAGAGATGAATAATACGGGGGCAAAATGGTCATGTTTAGAAATTTAACATATTTGTTGCTATTTTTTTTGAAAGAGAATTTGTTGCTAAAGTTGACAATTTATGGACTAAAAACATTATGAAACCATGAAATGAGTACCAAAATATATACATACATATGGTGTCATAAATATAATGGGTTTGGTATATGGGTCGCAAAGCCCATATGTTAAACTTGTGAAAATGACCATTTTGCCAATTGCCAAATGGGAATAAAGAAATATTTAACTATAGCAAAAAACTCCCTGACTCCAAGAAGAGGGAGTAAGCAGATTACATTTCAAAAACCATGAATACATCCACATATCAATCGTCAACACATAACCATTATAAAAAGTAGCTAATTAGAAAGAGAAATGTCATCATAAACTTAGACTAATGAAACAGGAAAGGGTCAAGGGAGGCAAAAGAAATATGAAAAGTATTTAGAGAAATATTTCACTTAAAAGATGGGAGACAAAATTCACATCTAGAGAACAACTAGAATCAAGTCCTAGTTTACTTGCTATTGTGCATAGTGCTTAACCTCATGGATTGTAAGCCAAACAAATAATATTCACTTGAAGAATGAAGTAAATTATAAGATACTGGTCATCCTAGTCAACTTGACTAAAAGAGATATAATGGCATGCTTAAATATATTTAAATATATTTATGAAGCCTTCAGTATTCTATCTGGTAAAGAAAAAAGGTCAACATATGACCATAAGAAAAATGACGAGCCGGCTCAGCCTTTCTGAAGGACTAACACGTCAAGGGAGTGGAATCATTGGCTCATTTGGCCAAGCTGAAGAGCTTCGTTATGCAATTGCTATAGTTCGTCGATAAGATTTACAACCTTATTTTTGTTTTATAAATTAGGGAAAATTTCAAGAGATAGAAATATACTTCACTTGTTTGTAGTGGTGATAGAACTCCAAAGCAAAAGGTGAAGTTAAAGGACTTGTTAGATGCAACACATAATTTGTGTATCATATTAGTTTTGACCTTGTCTTTTTCAAGCATCCACAGCAAGGTTATAACTCATTTCCAAGGTTATAACTCCTTTTATTTGGTTGCTTGCTTTCCGCATTGTCAATGATCACATCTAAACTTGTGATTCTTCAGAGGCTAACTCATGTCTCATATGTGATTCTTCAGGAGCAGGAGCTTGTTTGCTTATCCAGACAAAAATAGTCTCTCCCTTTTCTCTGTAGTGGATATCTGAACATGTGATTCTTCAGGAGCAGGAACTTGCTTGCTTTCTGCATAGTCAATGATCACATCTAACAAGTTCAGCAACTAAAACACAGCAAATCAAACAACAATTAGGGAAGAAGAAAAAAAAATACATTTAAGATTTTACCAAAAGAAACGAATGTGCAAATTCTACCTGCTCAAGATGTTCAATACTTCTCAAATAAAGGGGTTGATTCAAGAGGCTCAACAACATTGTTATGTCCAAGAAAACACAAGAGTCACTCATTGGGGCATTTTATCAAACAGTTGGTGTTCACCAAAAAGTATCCCTAAACAGGCAGTGATTAATTATTCAAATATTACCAGGTTGTTGTCTTATGTAGTAACAAAGCAACCAAAAATAACAAGCGGTAGCCTGGGTTGTAGGAGCGTAGAGAAATAAAACATCAATTGTGTTTAGAAGATTTAAAAGATTTACAAACAACGTAAAAGATTTACTGATGACTATACTAAGATTTGATTACTCACATGCGTATATAAATGCATCATGGTTCCATCATTGGCAGTGGATAACAAGTTCACGACCTCAGCCACTATGTAGTCACGAAACCTTGTGGTAAGATTCTTGAGGGTTTCAACGACCCTTGTAGGCTCGAGAGTAACCAAGTCGCAGGGTTGTGATGCTATACCGAGAATCCATAGCCAAGCTGGGTGAAGGAACAAGACGATTTAAAAAGATAACTCTAAAATAGGAGATAGAAACCTAAATTTCCTTTTAGGTTTTGAAAACATGAATTCAAGGAGAGGAGGAAACCTTGCTGGGCTTAGAATCCCTAGTTCTTCATCATAGAGCCCTCAATCGTAATGATTTTGTAAGGTCTATTTTCGGAAGCAAAAAAAACCTCAATCTCAATAGAAAAAATGAGAGAATTGGGATTTTAGAAGAAAATAAAAGACCTCCCGCTAACTACAAAGAAGGAAGACGCACGTTAGGGTTCTTCATCTGTGTGTTGTTTTGATTTATCTATGGGAAATTAGAAACAAACGAGAATCAAGCTTTGCATTCCATACTTCATAACGATAACTCATGGAATTCACAGAGCTTCATTAAGCTAAACCATGGAAAAGAGAAAAGTAGAAACGAAGGAAGATGAGAAAAAGGCGGAGTTTTCTAATTTTTGAGGATTTCGTTCCCGCTTAATTATCAAAGGTTGGAAAACGCGCGTTCCATTAAAATTTATAAAGCAACATCCTTAAACGACACACATTTTAGTATAGGTGCCCTCCGTGTTTTTTAGTTAGACACTAATTTAAGGGCACGCAATAATGCGCGACCTAAATCCTTCAATTTTTTAAGAGATGACACTCTTTTAATGTCACATGCTTTTGCGTAACATAAATCAAGGAGTGTCGTGGTTTGCGCGTCGTAAAAGGGTCTTTTTCTTGTAGTGACAGCAACAAAATCTGAAATTTCCTCTGTCTGACGCTCCGACTCGCCGAGTAGGGCTGACTCGCCGAGTCCAAGTAGTGACTCGCCGAGTCAGGTCGAACAGTAAGCCAGAATTCGATTTTCAGCTACATAATGCATCAATACAATAGAAACCAATCAAGGCTCTGATACCACTGATGGGTTTTGGTCATAAGAACATCCTATGTGCTCATACAAACCCTAATGCTTGGATCTAGGTTTCTCTATTATACATGCAATTCATCCAAGACTATAAACCCTAGATCTAGTGTATGATAATCAATATAACATATAAATAAGGGTTTAGTTCATACGTTGATTGTTATGTAGCAATAACAATCTCAAATCCTTCTTGTAATGACTTTAGAAAGTGTAGAGTCACAAATGTCACTCCTCTAATGGTTCACAAACACCAAGAGCAAGAGGATGAAGAGGAGAAGAGAAGGAGGCTCTCAAAAACGTGTGGAAACCCTAGACAATTAGTTCACCACGTTTTTGGGGCATAAGGGTTCTATATATAGTGAGGCTATTAGGGTTATCTAACAAGGAAACCCTAATTTAGATGCCTAAGCCCTAAGCAACCCATGGACTCCTTTCCTTAAAGGCCTTGGACGATTTCCAATGGGTTTCCCCATAGAATTCGTCCAACCTTATAATATAAGGCAATCCATGGCCCAATTGCAATTATCTTATAATTACAATTCCAGTCCCTTAAGTTTAATTAATCTCTTTTAGTCACAAACTTAATTCTTATTAATTCTTGACTAATATTAATTAAACGATATGATTTCTCCTTTAATATATTATTCTCATTATATATTAATAAATCATATTTAATCCTTTCTCTCCATAATTCATCCTATCAAGTTGCTTTGGTGAAGGCAACCCAAAAGGACCATGCACCATCGGTTCAAGTACATACCAAAATAGTTATGGACTTAGACACTAATCCAACAGGAGTCTGGGTGCTCATGGGAGATTTCAACGTTGTCCGAAGACCGGAAGAACGACTTAATTCCAAGTTTTCTCGACGTACTGCACGCGACTTTAATGAGTTCCTCAGGGAAGTTGGCCTAATCGATCCTAAAATGGGAAGATTCCACTTCACATGCTTTCGAGACGATGATTTGAAACTAAGTTGGATCGATTTCTTTTTTGTCCGGACTTCTTTGATATCTCCCCCACTACCACCATCACTGCCCTCTCCAGGGAATTATCAGACCATTGCCCGATCATATTATCTAGTTCTACACCTGACTTCGGTCCACCCCCATTCCTACTCTTCAACTCATGGCTGTTGAGAGATGGATTTGAAAAGGCTTTTATCTCCTGTTGGAACAACTTTATGGGGTACGGAACACCCGACCAATATCTTCTAGCCAAATTGAAATTCGTTAAGAAAGGATTAAAGGAATAGAGAGTTGGTGATCATCCCAAAGAGGAACTAGAATTGCGTAAACACAAGCATGCGATGGAAAAATTAGACCGTGAGGCCGAGATACGAACATTAACTATAGCGGAACAAGAAAAAAGGAGAGACTATATCAAGACGGTATCTGAGCTGGAGAAATACAAGGTACTGGATATTAAATAGAAATCTAGGATCAAGTGGGCGGTGGATGGTGATGCAAACACGCGGTTCTTTCATGGCTATGTTAATAATAATAATCGGAAAAACCGGATCGAGGGACTTATGATCAATGGAAATTGGTGCACTGATCCGGGGGAGATTAAGGCAGAAGCCTTCAGATTTTTTGCTGACAAATTCAAGGAGAAATGGCCTTATAGACCAAAGCTGGTGAGCAACCATTTTAAACATATTCTACTGTCAGATAATATAATGCTCGAGGCCCCGTTTACTTTGAAGGAAATCAAAGAAGCAGTATGGGCGTGTGGCAGTGAGAAGGCCCCGGGACTCAACAGGTTCTCATTTAAATTCTTTAAAAAATACTGGGATGTGCTTTTCGGGGACATTGCTGCGGTGGTGAAACATTTTGAGAAATACAGGATAATTGACAATGCCTGCAACTCGTCATTCATCTCTTTAATTCCCAAAGTTAAAGACCCCATTGTGCTCAACGATTTTCGCCCTATCAGCCTCATCGGCTCGATATACAAGATCATTGCGAAAATACTTGCACACCGAATCAAGATGGTATTGGGGTCTTGCATTGACGAGGTACAATCTGCCTATGTGGAGGGAAGGAATATACTAGATGGTCCTTTAGTAGTTAACGAGATTTGTTCGTGGGCAAAAACTGTAAAAAAAAAAGGTACTATTATTCAAAGTTGACTTCAACAAAGCATTCGACTCTATAAACTGGGAATTTTTAGACTCAAACATGCAATCAATGGGGTTTGGAGTCAAGTGGCGGAAGTGGATCAACGGTTGTATGGCATCAGCTAAATCTTCGGTCCTCCTCAATGGATGTCCAACTAAGGAATTTTGCATATCCAATGGAGTAAGACAAGGCGATCCATTATCGCCATTCCTTATTATAATAGCCATGGAGGGGTTGAGTGTGGCGATGAGAGTGGCCTGCGAAAGAGGGGTCTTCCAGGGACTGCAAATCCCTAATGGGGGGCCGGTAATATCGCACCTACTATACGCAGATGATGCACTATTCCTTGGTGAGTGGTCCGAACACAATATCAAAAATCTCGCTAGGATTCTCCACTGTTTTCATGTCTCCGCTGGCCTTAGGGTCAACTTCAACAAGTCTAGGGTGTTTAGGGTGGGGGTAAGCACACAGGAAGTTACAAGATATGCCAGACCTTTAGGATGCGAACCGGCCAAACTACCATTCAATTATCTGGGGGTACCGGTCGGGGCAAACATGAAGCGTATTAAAAACTGGAAACCAGTAATTGAAAGATTTCAAAACAAGCTTTCAAGTTGGAAATCTAAAACATTCTCATTTGGAGGCCGTTTAACCCTGGTGCAATCGGTTCTTGGGAACATGCCGACTTACTTCCTGTCACTATTTGTGGCGCCTCAAGGGGTGATCGACAAACTAGAGTGTATCCGAAAGAAGTTTTTATGGGGGAGTTCGGATGGTACTAGAAAGATCCACTGGGCCTCTTGGGATATGGTCACTGCATCCAAAGATATTGGTGGGCTTGGAATAGGTACAATCAAATCCTTAAACGTGTCTCTTATAGTGAAGTGGTGGTGGAGGCTAAGAGTTGGTCCTCCAACAACCTGGGCAGCTACAATCACAGGTCTGCATGATCTTAATTCAAAACTGGATGGTTACTATGCTAATAATAAATTACCTGGAGTCTGGGAAAACATAGCAGGTGCAAGCAAGGAATTGACAAAAAAAAAAAAAAAATTGCAATTGAAAGGATGTTGAAAAAACAACCAGGCGGACTTGGGAACTCGTGGACCTGCAGTCTCGCTTCTGAGGGGAACTTTACTATCAAAGCTCTTCGAAAAGTCTGGGAATCCTGCTCTACTATCTCTATAGGGAGCTTGGAATGGACTACTGATATCCCCATTAAGGTAGTGTGTTTTGTATGGAGAGCATGTATGGGCAAGATTCCTATAACTTTGGCTCTATCCAAGAGAGGGGTAAATCTGGAAAATACTTTATGCAGTCTTCGTGAAGACATACAGGAATGTGTGGATCATGCTCTGGTTGGCTGTCAATACTCCAGAACTGTGTGGGAATGCACATTCAATTGGTGTGGGATTCCAACACCCACTCTCCTATCGGTGTGTGATGTGCTAGACTTCGCAACCAAATGGTTCGATTGCCCTCAAAGGAGGAAATTGCTACCCAGGATCTGCTATGGATCCATATGGAATATTTGGAAAGCACGAAATAACAGAGTTTTTAAAAAGCAGTGGTTGCCCCCTACCAAATGTGCAGATATCATACAGTCCACTACGTTTCTGTGGATCAAAAACAGGAGGAAAAACTCAAACACAGATTGGCAAGACTGGTGCAGGAGTCGATTCCTCTGTCTATAGTTCTTGTTATGTGGTGGTTTGTTATTTGGTGTTTTGCTTTTCTTTTATGTTTTGATTTCCTCTGTAAACTCTCATTGCGGCCTCTAGTCACTTGCTAGAGGTTTGCCTTTTTATATATCTATTTGCCGGTTCCAAAAAAAAAAATCTATCATGATCTAAAAATAATAGAAAAATGGTAGAAAGATTAAATAAGAAAATATTTAATTTGTGAACTGTATAGAATTATGTTTTATGCTGAGGTAAGTTTAGGTTTTAACCATCATTAGTTATTTCATGTTTTATGCTATTATGTGTAATAATCAATATATATATATATATATATATATATATATATATATATATATATATATATATATATATATATATATATATATATATATATATATATATATATAATCACGTTATACAAAATAATGAGTAGTGTAAAGTTAATGATGCAATTAGTGACAAATTATGAGGCTTAATATCTAGAAAAAAACGTCAATTTGATTAGGCAGTAAATTCGAGCTAGTGGAAAGGTTTCATCAGTTAAGCATCTAGGCATTATATATAGCACGAAAAATCAAGTGGAATCCCCATAGAAATTTTGATAATCGGCGTAGAAACGAGGGAGGAATCAAAGGAAGAAGTTCGTAAAGCATTTTCGGAGTTTCCTGGAAATTAAGGTATGATTATTCGATTTAAGCTTGATGTAATTTCTTAGATAGTTTAATATGGCTGCTAAACGTGTTTTGGTTCGACCTCCTGTCTCAATTTCATCCAACTAGTACCAAAATCGACAAGATTTATAAGAAACATTTTTTTTTCTGTACTTGTTTTATCCACTCTGTTATAGAGCGAAATTTCAATAATTGTTTATGGATTATTGATAGAAAAAGGTGGAGATAAACAATGGTGATTTTTTTAAATTATTTGATATCGTTGTGAGAAAAATCAAACTCTAGTATATTTTAAAAAAATGGGCAGAAACTAAAGTGTTTTTCGGGTGGAGAAGAAGCACTTAGGGTTTTGGTACAATCCATTTAATGAAAGTCAAATATGTTTTATTTAGTCAATTGGGCAATATGGGTCAGTGGTTAAACGTTACTGTTCATGCTTCTATCGATGTTTTATTATTCCAATTATTCAAGAAATACATTTTTAACCCTTAACTTTTATTTTTATTTAATTTTTTCTATCATCAGAGAAATCATGAATTTTAGATCTAGCCGTGAGTTATATAAATTTGTTGATTAAATTGAAGTTAGGCTATAGGGAGTGGTCACCACCAACCCACCCGAAAAGTGGTGCCACCTCTGCGCCACGTCATCTTCACCACCAACCTACTCCACATAGAAAATGATCACCACTAACAATATTCAATTTTTTATTTTTTTTATTTTAAAACATTAGATTAAATAAAAAAAACATTATTATAAACTTATGTAATCATTTTACTAATTAAAAAATCAAATAAACATAATTAATTATATATAGATAAGGGTTTAACATAATTCAAATAAAAATGAAAGGGTATAATAGGATTAAATGACAGAATCTCAGGGACCAAATGTGTAAGTTGAATTAAATCATATAAATTTTCCACCCGGTTGTCTTCTTCGTTTTCTTCACCCTGTAAAACGGGTCCATCCCTTTCTTCCTTTTTTATTTTTTTTTCTAATTTGATGGATTAAAAGGAAAAACCAACGTGTTCAAAAAAAGCATTCAACCAATAACTTCCTCCGTCTTCTCTCGCCTCCGTGAAGACACAAAGCCCAACCCACCGGGTGGGTGGCGGTGTACATGCATGGAGAGAGGTAGGGGCGGACCCAGAAATTCTTCGAAGAGGGGGCAAAAAATAATTCAATTTTTTTTATGGGGGCAAAAAAAATTTAAAGAGTAAAAATATGTTATTTTGAAAGGGCAAAATAATTTTTTTTAAATATACCTATTTATTATTATTATTACTTTTGTTGTGGGGGCAAGTGCCCCCACTGCCTCCATTGTAGGTCTGCTAGTGGAGAGAGGGTCCACGTAAGCATCTCACGCGTTGAGGGAGCTCCACTCTGGATAGCCTTTTGGAAATGAATGCATCTCGAATTTTATCGTATGTACTTTTATATAGTATTGTTAAAAAATATTTTTAAAAGTTACCGAATAGTGCCATAAAAACATTTTAGTTTAGTTTGGGGTCATTTTCTCATTTATATTAAAGTATTATTTTAAAAAAAGTATTGCAATATATATTACAAAAAATTATAACTATTATTTGGTTGGATGAGACATATGGACGGTTGAACCAAAATGATCGCATAGGGTATTTTCTAGAAGTGTGACTCAAAAAAACATGGTGGTTAAATGTATGGTGCATGTAGCGCGACAAACTTTGGTTAAGACCTAACGCCAACAAGGTGAGTTTCGTGCGGATTTTGTGGTTGCTTACATGAAAAGATTATTCTAATTTATTTGCAATTACATGTTACTGATGTTATTGCTATGAATATTTGTGTGGATTTTATGAACTATTTCATGTAAAATGGTGAAAAGGGTGGGTGATATATAAATAGGAAACATGTGTATTAATTACATGGTTCTATTATTAGTCGACGTACAAGGTGTCAGTACGCGGCGGAGAGCTTATGCTCTGATTAATTAGTCGTAAGCGTATTTGTTGTGCCCGGCGGAGGGACTTGTTCTATGGAAATGACAGTAGTTCGTTAATGTGTCACCAAGGGTGGAAATGAACGAAAAGAATTATATTATGATAATTTGTTGCATTATTTTTACTTCAGTGACATCAATATGCATGAAAACCATAAACTTACTAGACCCTAGGATTACTCATTAGAATCTTTAAATGCACACAACACATGAAATAATGTAGCAAGTGACAGCGGGAATGGAAAGGATAAGACTCAGACTTGAAGAAGGCGACAAGTTTTGAGGAAGACGTAGCGCAGCAGGTGTTTACTTAAATTTTCTATTTGCTTCCGCTATTATTATTATTAGTGACATTAGTAATTAAATTTTCGAATTGTCTATTTTGTAGTTTTGGGATCATGTTAAATTAATATTGGTATTTGAAATTTGGGGTGTTACATTATGGATTTTGTATGATATCTAACTTTGTGCAATATGTTTAATCCAATTACTTAGTTTTTTATTTTACAAATTCTATTTTAAGAATAAAATGGGAGACACTTAGGTGACTTAGCGAAATTCCAGGCATTTAATCATCATCGATTTTAGTGAGTAATTTTGAAAAATGCTTTTTCTAATTTTGCTAAAAATGGCTAAGTGATTAAGGTTTCTGGTTTGTTTAGTACTTTTTTTTGGAAATTTATAAAATTTGTTAAAAAAAAAAAAACCTTAATGACTTAGTCATTTTTAGAAAAAAAAAAAAACGTTTACCAAAAATAACCACTAAAATCACATATAATTATGAAATTGACCCATTTTCTGTCCATGATATTTATGGGGTTTCTTATGTTTAAGATATATTTTAGGTTTTTATTAGTTTTTATCTCAAAAACTCAAAACTTTTATAAAACAAAATCTATAAGAAATCATACGTCAGGTACGAGATCTTGCAATTTCATGAATGGTTGTACCTGCGATTTCATATGTGCATTAGTGATTTGTACATGCGATTTGTACACCTGCGTTTTGTACCTACGATTTCATGTTAACCGGTTGTAATATTCTCTAAGGTGGTACAAGTCACTAATGCATAAAATATGTATCAATGACCTATACATTCGTAAAAAAATGAGAGAAACTGGAGCGTGGCAGGAAGTCCGGCGTCGGAGGAGAAAAGAAGACAATGAAGACATAAACAAATCAGCAATATCCTTTTTCTTCCAAAATTTCCCGCATCAGTTGGAAGAAAAAGATTTATGGAAGATCTTTCAAGCATATGGTCTGGTGGTAGACGTATACATAGCAAAGAAGAAGAACATCAAGAACAAGAGGTTTGGATTCGTAAGATTCATCAAAGTAAACGACCCTACAAGTTTTGAACGGAAACTCAACGATATTTGGATTGGGCAACACAAGCTTCGCATAAACCTGGCAAGATTCCAACATAGAAAACCGCCACCCCGACACCAACCCCATGGCTACCCAGAGCGATCCTACCCTATCAAGGCTGACAGACAAGAAAAATACAACCACCATCATCCAGGAACGTACCACCATATAACAAAACACCCTAGAAGAATCAACCATCTCAATCAAAATCTTCCTCACAAAACCTATGCTGAAGCAGTCCAAGGAATCCCTCTCAACCCACCCTCACCACCTACCACAAACCATCCAGAAGCGCCTCAACACAAATTACCAATGTTCAAAATGTCATCCACTCCGGAAACCAGGGAATTTCTGAAGAGAGCACTCGTAGGTGAAACCGAAAACTTTCAAGCTCTAATGAACGTGAAAGCTTTCAACGATGTCGAAGGATGCCCAAACATTGTTATGAGATATTTGGGGGGTCTTAAGATGCTTGTCGAATTTGAAAGCGAGTCAGAGAACAATAAAATGTTGACAGAAGGAGATCATATATGGAGACCATGGTTCAAAAGTTTATACCACTGGAAACCGGAAGAAAACTTCAAGGAGAGAATTGCTTCCATCATGATCTCTGGTGTGCCTCAACATGCATGGTGTGAAGAGGCATTTTCAACAATAGCTAAGAATTGGGGCATGGTGGTAATCCCGGATGAATGCCCAACGGACTGCCCGAACATGGCATTTGGACGAGTAGGTATCCTTACATCTCACCCAGGGCTCATCAATATGAACATCACCATAGAAGTTGATAATCTCCCGTATCAGATCACAATCGTGGAGGACATATTCGAATCTTCCAGACTAAGTCCAGTTCTGGCAAGAAACGACTTCGAATTCCATCCTAGCACACTATGGAACGTTAATGACGACGATTTGGGATCGGTCGGCGACGATGTAGATGATTTCGGAGACTATGAAGTCGACGGAGATGGAGATATCGACGACATACCCACTCCAGCGGCTTCGCTGGAACTCCATGCTTACCTGGCAGAAGGGGAATCGACGCCTCAATCGCCACAAACGGTAGTGGAAGAGTCTCCTCCACACATTATACATCCTCGTAAATCACAGGGACAGCAGATACCGAGGCTAGCTACTCATAACCAACCAATCGCTGAATCACCATCCCCTAGGGTATCAAACAATATAATGAACGAGAAAATAAGAAGTGGGCCCCAACCTAGTTCTAATCACAATTCTCGCCCTCTATCCCCAAATCAGTCACAAGGCAAAAACCACCCTAGGCAAGCCCAAACTTATAATTATGTAGCCCAATACAACATATCTGACCAGCTTGCTGGAGCCCAAGCCCAAATCCCATTTGACCCTACCAGATCACAACCCAATTCCCAATCCCTCCTTCACCAGATTCCCCAACCGACATTACAAATCAATAATGATAAATACATAGACCTCAACTTGTCTCCAGTAAGATCAAAAACCACACAATCACACGGTGGATCAAAATCCCCAAACCACCACACAATGGAATCGAATAGAATGGAAACTTCTCTAAATACAAACGAGGAGATAGCACAGACGATAGGCATTGGAGAGAGTAGCACCAACGACTAGTGTGATCACTTAGTCGCGGGGTTAACCTATTCGCAATAAAGAGTAGCACCAACGCATACTCGAAATCCTATATTTATAAAAAAATATAAGTAGCGCGAACACTACTCGTGGCGTGAAGCATCTGATCCATGGCGGCCCTGGGATGAGGTCGAGGCTCCCTGAAGCTCTGCAATCCGACGCTCGGCCGCGATCACTCTCTCCTCGAGAGCTGCGTGCCTCACCTGGTACTCCCTTACCTCCGCCCGAGCAGCGGTAAGGTCCTCGATAAGTCGGTCCAATGGATAGAAGTCCCTCTCCAAATCCCGGGTGCGTGCATCGGTGGCTGCCGTAATAGCGCTGAGATTTCGAATCTGGTCTGCCATTTCCCTACTCTGGTTTCCCAAGTTCGTGATGTGCTGGGTCATAACGGGGAGAGCTTTGTCAGCCGGTCCCCCGTGACTGAGGTCATAATAACCTCGTTGGTCGCCATAGGGTGACCTCTGGCGCTGTTGCCGACTCCACCTCTCGATCATGGTTGCCCAACGGGGCTCAGGCCCATTGTGCCCCCAGCGGTTTGCAGGCACCCTAGCAATGTAAGGAGGGTTGAAGACTTCCTCCTCTGGCTCTTCTTCACTTTCATCCTCATCCATGTCCACCTCGTCGTCTTCCTCTTCTTCTTCTTCTTCGTCTACCTCCTCTTCTTCTTCCTCGGGCTCTTCTTCGGGATCCTCTTCGGGATCCTCTTCAATCAGCTCTTCGGGCTCTTCCTCAATCCAGCCGGCATTTCCCTGGTTGGGAAAGTATGGGTCTCCTGGTAGGTGAAATCCTGCCATGTCGTCTGCGCGAGAATAGAGGGGTAAGAAGCGGATAGCGGCAGATATTAAAAATATTGCGATATAGCAACATACAAATACTCCTATAGTATTTTAGATGTTTAGATTTGGTTCTTATAACACTCTTTGTAGGGTGAAGTTAGGTTATTAGACTTGTTGCCCTCCTACGATTATCCCCCGATATGAGTAAGTCACTTTCCGGACTAATATAGTTGATCAGGCTATATCCTTCCCAAAACTGATTACTCATACCAAGGCATACTCGTAGCGTTCAACTCCTCTTCTTTTAGTTTATGTTCTTATAGTTATGACACTACGCGTGTATGCAATGCATGTAGGTATACTTTTAAACAGGACTTATTCGTTTTCAAAAAGTATAACCGGTTAGAATGTTTTAAAATCAGAGACTCTTAGTCCCAAATGTGTTTATAGTTTGTATATCCTATGTTGTTTGATATACTTAATTCACTATAAACCGTGCTCTGATACCAATCTGTCACACCCCCGAACCAAGGATGGCGGAAACGTCCAGGGGTGGAGGACTTCATGTGTAGTATCATAACAACAATGGTAATAGTGATGAAAGTAAACGCAACCAACATATATATAATTGAAAGAGTTACATCATTGTATGAATTACATGTTTCAAAATCAATTACAATATGTTGACAAAATATGATAAGTTTGACGCCTCAACGTCCCATCCTCAAAAGTACTTTGTTACCTGTTTAGCGATTTCCTGAGAATACAAGTAGTTTAAAAAAAATGTCAACACAATGGTTGGTGAGTTCATAAGTTTTTGTATATAATTATGAAAAAGCTCATCATGTAATTGTATAGTTGTTCCAGAAAAATCCGATATTTTCCTTAAAATGAATAATGTAGTCTTGTATCCAAAGACTGAAATATATGAGTAATCTTTCTTATTTACAGAAAATAATGTGTGTTTATTTCAACACAAACGCGTATGATATCAGTGAAACTCTCGTATATTCTTAAGTTTGTTAGTACTTTCTGTGAGCTATTATAACCATACTATGACCTAGGTGGCCAGAATACGACGTTCTTCGGGCGTCGTAGAACTGAAATGACACTTGTCACCACAGACCTGCCGGTCTAGCTGTTGCGAGCAGCTCTGGTGTGGGTTGTCAAGCCCAATATAGATCTATATACAACTATCACGCTCTCCTTCCAGGAGACTCTGGTTACAATACAGGACTTATGATTTATGTGAAGAGGATGTCTCACAAAGTTATTAACGAATTTACACTTAATCATAATGAAAGTTTCCTTTTTGTAATGTATGCATTTTGAAATCCATCGTAAACTATACCTATTATAGTTTGGCAAAACGAAGGTAGTAACAGTAAAATACGTAATTTTTACTTAACATAGTTTATTTAACGTTTGTGTGTAATGGGTATACTTCGATAATAACGCTTTGTGTAATCTATGCTTTGTCTAGTAAAAATCCATTTGTTAACAGGTTTATGTCTAGTTACTAACACAAGAATGTCATATATTGCAAATATACATGAACACGTAATAATATACACCTTGCTCAACATGTTACAAGGTGTTTTGAAAATTATATGATGTTAACTAAATTAGACCTTCCTGCACTGTTTTAGAAAAGCCATGGAAAAATCATACGAAGTCGAAAACTAAATCCGTAAATTCTGAGAGTTCCCAAAATGTGTCTAGTTTACTCATAATTTTTATCATGATTTTTAATGACCTCCAACTTGGGTGAAAAAGTCCATAATCACAGACTGGTCCGGATTGGTGCTTGGAATGATAGGCAGTTTTGTAAAAATCACCATAAATTGTAGAAAAATCGTATGGAGATGTGCAAGTAGTCATTTTAAAGCTAAGAAGTGGAACTATATGCACCTAAAACAGTTTTGAAAACAAAAATGTTTAAGATGTCCAAAACAGTCCGTGAATGGAGTTGAACTTTTCTGATGAAAGCTGTTAGAAAAATGTAGTTATGTTCTTAATGTTTTAACTTGTATTCCCCCCATAAAAACTTGAGAAAACATGAAAATGTAGGGGTATGAACTCACCTTAAGTGTTTTCAGGAGATGATTGTTGAAGAATGGAGGTGTTTAACTCAAGGATACTTGGAAATGCCTTGAAGATTTTCGAGAATCTAGCATGATAGTTATGGAGTTTGTATAAGCTATCAATGATTTGAGTAGAATGAAGTGTAAGAATCACAAGGAGGGTGGATTACACTTACCAAGAGTGGAAGAACACTTGATGATTAGCCTTGAAATCGTGAGTGAGAGAGAGAAGTTGGAGAGAAAGAGTTGGAGTTCAATCTTGGTGAAATTTGAGAGTGTTTGAAGAGAATGAGGAGAGAGGGTGTATGATCAGCCCTTAGATTGTGGGGGTGACTTGTGAATGAGAGTAAAAGGTACAAGGTATGGTGGGGAGGAGTGTGGGTTGTCATGGAGTGGGTGTGGGGGTTGCTTGCGTCATAACTAAGGTAAGGTCAACACTCTTCTTTTTGTACTTTACCAACTCCTTTTTAAATAAGATTTTATCCTTAAAATGTGATTAAATCATTAATTTAGGGGTCTTATAATTACAAATAAAGTTTTGGGTGAAAATCCTATGTTAAAATAATTAAAAATGGGTTTAAAACGCAAAAATACGCAAAAACGGGTGAAAAATGAACTTTCCCAGCGAGACTCCTCGGATCTCGGCCGAGGCTTGGTCTCTGGGCCGAAGTTCGGTCAGGTGATGCAGGGTTCGGACGCGAGTGGCTGAATCAGGAGGCGGGACGCGAAGCGATGGCTCGGTCCGATGAGAAGTTGTCCGAAGCGAAGGCGGGTGGGTTCGGTCCGAAGTGAGGCCAGAACCGAAGGAGCTGTTGTGAACAGTAATGAACAGTACTCTCGGTTCGGACCTTCCTTCTATGCCGGGTTCGGTTCGGACCTCCTTCAATGCCGGGTTCGGTTCGGATGAACAGTGACTTCGGTTCGGTTCATGAACAGTACTCTCGGTTCGGTTCATGAACAGTACTCTCGGTTCGGTTGATGAATAGTACTTTCGGTTCGGAGTGTTCGTTTCCTTAAGTCCGTTTTTCACGTAGACTTCCATTCTTGGGCTATTTTTTCGCCAAATTCGAGGGTCGGGATGCCCCCAGTGATTATAGAAAGTTGGGAGAGATTTCGAGAGAGATTCCTCGTTCTCAGAGAGATTTGGGAGAGATTTCACATACTTAGAGAGATTTGGGAGAGATTTGACATACTTGGAGAGATTTCACATACAAAGTGATATTTGAGAGAGATTTCACATGCTTAGAGAGATTTGGGAGAGATTTGACATACTTGGAGAGATTTCACATACGAAGAGATATTTGAGAGAGATTTCACATGCTTAGAGAGATTTGGGAGAGATTTGACATACTTGGAGAGATTTCACATACGAAGAGATATTTGAGAGAGATTTCACATGCTTAGAGAGATTTGGGAGAGATTTGACATACTTGGAGAGATTTCACATACGAAGAGATATTTGAGAGAGATTTCACATGCTTAGAGAGATTTGGGAGAGATTTGACATACTTGGAGAGATTTCTCACACAAAGAGATATGTGAGAGAGATTTCACATACTTAGAGAGATTTGGGAGAGATTTTACATACTTGGAGAGATTTCACATACAAAGAGATATGTGAGAGAGATTTCACATGCTTAGAGAGATTTGGGAGAGATTTGACATACTTGGAGAGATTTCACATACGAAGAGATATTTGAGAGAGATTTCACATGCTTAGAGAGATTTGGGAGAGATTTGACATACTTGGAGAGATTTCACATACGAAGAGACATTTGAGAGAGATAGAGTGAAAACGATTGAGAGCGTTTTCGTGTGTGATGAATGAAAATGTCCGGCTTCGCAATGCAAGGTCCTTGGACCCCGTTGTGCCATGTTTTAGGATCTTACACACTCCCTATGAGTATGCAACATTGTTTTATTGTTTTTGTTCATTGTTTAGCACTAAGGTTACAGAAATTTAAACACACGAACTTTCCAAGTGATGTTTTCTCATTAAAATAGTGAGTTATACAGTATTACACAATATAAACCCTATTATACAAGGTTTTGATTGAGTTGACCGGTTTGACTCGTTGACCTTGTCCAGCTTAGACTTGACCCGAAATTGACTATTGTCACATCATCCCCCCGTTAGAGGGAATTTCGTCCCGAAATTTACGCTTTGGCCAGGGCTTTAAGGGTTTAGGAAAAGGTGCGGGTACTTTTGTTTCATTTGGTCTTCGCGCTCCCAGGTGAACTCAGGTCCTCGTTTAGCGTTCCATCGAACCTTCACGATGGGAATACGACTTTGTTTCGTTCTTTTGACCTCCCGATCCATAATCTCTACTGGCTCCTCTACGAAGTGGAGATTTTCGTCAACTTCGATCTCTTCGAGATGTATTACAAGTGTCTCGTCGGACAGACACTTCTTCAGGTTCGATACATGAAAGGTGGGATGTACCTTATCGAGTTCTTGAGGTAATCGAAGTTTGTACGCCACGGGACCAATCCTGGCGAGGATTTCGAACGGTCCAATGTACCTCGGGTTTAGTTTCCCACGTTTGCCGAAACGTATCATTCCTTTCCAAGGGGAAACTTTTAGTAACACACGATCGCCAACCTGGAATTCCAAAGGTTTGCGTCGCTTATCCGCGTAACTCTTTTGTCGATCTCGGGAGGCCTTCAGCCTTTCTCGGATTTGAACAATCTTCTCGGTGGTCTCCCTTATGATTTCAGGGCCAGTGAGGGTGCTATTCGGAATTTGCTCCCTAGCTAATTGAGTATCCCCCACTTCAGCCCAACATAGAGGTGATATGCACTTGCGACCGTACAGAGCTTCGAATGGAGCGACTTTAATGTTGGCGTGATAGCTGTTATTGTAGGAGAATTCAATCAGCGGCAAATGGGTATCCCACGCTTTACCAAAGTCTATCACACATGCTCTCAACATGTCTTCTAAGGTTTGTATAGTGCGCTCGCTCTGCCCGTCGGTTTGTGGATGGTAGGCCGTACTCATGTCTAGCCTAGTACCCAAGGATTTCTGCAGGGACTGCCAAAATCTCGAAGTGAACCTACTATCTCGGTCTGAGATGATAGATATTGGTACACCATGTAGTCGCACAATCTCCTTGAGGTATATCCTAGTTAACTTCTCCATCTTGTCGGTTTCCTTTATTGGCAGGAAGTGCGCAGACTTGGTCAATCTGTCTACGATTACCCATATAGTGTCAAACCCGCCCGAAGTCTTAGGCAGCTTGGTTATGAAGTCCATGGTTATCCGTTCCCACTTCCATTCCGGTATATCAGGCTGTTGTAGTAGTCCTGAAGTTTTCTGGTATTCCACCTTGACCTTGGCGCAAGTCAGACACTTGCCCACATATGTAGCAATCTCGGCTTTCATATTCGGCCACCAGTATAACTTTTTGAGGTCTAGGTACATCTTGTCTGACCCTGGATGGATGGAGTATCGAGTCTTGTGTGCTTCATTCATGACCACGTCTCGGATCCCACCAAACTTCGGTGTCCAGATCCGGTTACTGAGATAACGGGTTCCGTCATCCTTGACTTCTAAGTTCTTATCCATTCCCCTTAATGTCTCACCTGCCACATTCTCTGGTTTCAAGGCTTCTAGTTGAGCTTCCCGGATTTGCATGGCCAGGTGGGAATGGATGGTCATGGTTAAGGATCTTACTCGACGGCCCGAATATTCCTTCCTGCTTAGAGCATCAGCCACTACATTGGCCTTGCCCGGGTGGTAGCGAATTTCGCACTCGTAATCGTTTAGCAGTTCAACCCATCTTCGTTGCCGCATGTTGAGCTCTTTTTGATTGAGGATATGCTGAAGACTTTTGTGATCGGTGAAGATGGTACATTTTGTGCCGTAGAGGTAGTGCCTCCAGATCTTTAAAGCGAACACCACCGCTCCCAATTCAAGGTCATGGGTAGTGTAATTAACTTCGTGTGTTTTAAGTTGTCTTGACGCGTAGGCGATGACTTTTCCTTTCTGCATGAGCACTCATCCGAGGCCTTGATTTAAAGCATCGTAATATACTACGAAGTCGTTAGTTCCTTCTGGAAGAGACAAAACTGGTGCGCTGCATAGGGCTTGTTTTAATGTCTGGAAAGCGGTTTCTTGTTTATCTCCCCACTTGAGTACCACACCTTTTTGAGTCAGGGCGGTGAGTGGTTTGGCGATCTTCGAGAAGTTTTGTATGAATCTTCGGTAGTAGCCGGCGAGCCCTAAAAATTGTCGAATTTCCGTCGGGGTTGTAGGTGTTGACCAGTTTTTGATAGCTTTGATTTTAGCGGGATCCACGTGTATCCCTTTCTCGCTAACCACATGGCCAAGAAAATTCACTTCTCTAATCCAGAATTCGCATTTAGAGAATTTGGCGTAAAGCTTCTCAGCCCTCAGTGTTTCCAAGATTAGCCGGAGATGTTGACGGTGCTCTTCCTCGCTTCGGGAGTAGATTAAAATATCGTCGATGAACACAATCACGAATTTGTCTAAGTAGGGTCGACACACTCGATTCATCAGGTCCATAAATACTGCCGGTGCGTTCGTTAATCCGAAGGGCATTACCACAAACTCATAGTGCCCGTAGCGAGTTCTGAACGCAGTCTTGGGAATATCCTCTTCTTGTACTCGCAGTTGATGATAACCCGACCGCAGGTCGATTTTTGAAAAGTAGCTTGCTCCTTGGAGTTGGTCAAAGAGGTTATCGATTCGGGGTAAGGAATATCGGTTCTTGATAGTGAGTTTGTTTAGCTCCCGGTAGTCTATGCACATGCGAAAAGATCCGTCCTTCTTCTTTACGAACAGGACCGGTGCTCCCCAGGGTGAGAAGCTTGGCCTGATAAATCCTTTGCTTAACAGTTCATTTAACTAGCTGGAAAGTTCTTGCATTTCTGCCGGTGCTAAACGGTATGGAGCCTTGGCGACGGGGGTAGCTCCTGGGATTAAGTCGATCCGGAATTCGACTTGTCGTGCGAAGGGTACACCTGGAAGATCTTCAGGGAATACATCGGGATAGTTGCACACCTCGGGAATGTCGTTGATATCCTTCACCTCTCGTTTCGTATCAACTACGTGGGCTAGAAATGCGTGGTACTCCTTTCGGAGGTACTTTTGGGCCTTGACGCAAGAGATGACTTGCAAATTTGAACTGGGTTTGTCGCCATAGATGAAGAGGCTTTCGCCATTCGGCAGATTAAGGCGAACGGCCCTTTCGTAACATAGAATGTCGGCACGATGTGAACTTAACCAATCCATACCGATGATTATGTCAAAGCATTTTATTGTGACCGGCATCAGGTCTACTTTAAACGAATGGTTGTCTAGAGTGGGGGTACACCCTGAGTATATATCATTAGCGTGCTCTTCTTTCCCATTAGCCATTTCTACTATGTATGTATCTTTTAATGAATGAGGGGTTTGTTTTAGTAATTGTTTGAATTCATGGCTCACAAAACTCCTCTCTGCTCCACTATCAAATAGTACGCATGCATATGTGTTATTGAGGAGAAACGTACCAGAAACCACCAAGGGATCCTTGACTGCTTCTCCGTGTCCCATCGTCAGGACTCTCCCTGCACCACCAACATTAGGAGCTTGTGCCTTGGGGCAGTCTCTCCTGAAGTGTCTTGCTTCACCACATTCATAGCAGGTTTGGCTTGCCCCCGCATTGGCAACTTGGTTGTTTGATCGTGCTGGCGCTTTACAGAAACGAGCGGTATGCCCTTTCTTGTTGCAGTTTCTGCAGTGCATTTCCTGACAAGCATCGGTATGGTGGAAGTTGCACTTGTTGCACTTGGGGAGATTTCCAGCATATGGCCTTGGCGGCGCTGGAGCAGAAGCAGTAGTGGCTACACGGACGGCAACTGTCTGTCGCTTCTTTGCGGGGTCCTGCACCGGTTGTTTCTTTTTAACGTTCCAGAACTTCCTCTTGTTGCTTCCTCCTTTCGTTTGGTTGGTGGTGGCTACCATGGTGCCACGGCTGGCCCTATGATCGATAAGTTGTTGTGCCAATTCCTTGGCACTTTCAAAGGTAGTGGGTTTCGAGGCCAGAACACTATCATGAATCTGGGATGATAGCCCCCAAAGGTATCGTTCTACCTTTTTCTCCTCCGGAGTAACCATTGCAGGACAGAGGAGTGCTAGGTCATTGAATCGGGCGGTATAAGCTTCGAGATCCATCCCTGACATCTTGAGATTCCAGAGTTCCTCTTCGAGTTTTTGTATTTCTCCCCTCGGGCAGTACTCCTTTAACATCAATGCTCTTAAGTTTTCCCAGCCGATGGAGTTAGCCACTGCAGGAGTAAGTGACTTAACTCGGCCATTCCACCAAGTAAGAGCTTTTCTTGTGAAAGTGAATGCTGCATACTTGACTTTTCTTGCTTCGGGACAAGCACAGATTTCGAAGACTGCTTCGGTCCTTTCGAACCATTGCATCAGCGCTATGACGCCCCCGCTTCCGTCGAAAGAATCGGGTTTGCCATTAGTGAAGTCCTTGTACGTACACTCCTTAGTGCGCCCCGTGCTGTCCCCCTGATTCGAGTTAGTATTCCCGGATCCGGAACCGCCGGAACCATTTGTACCCATTTGCGACATTGCTGCCGCCACGGCTGCTGTTACTGCAGCCTGAAACATCACCGGATCAAACTCCGGAGGTGGCGGCGGAGTGGGCGGTGCTGAGTTTCCGGAAGGTCTTGGTCTTTTCCTTGGTGGCATGGTTCTGACATAAGAAAATAAAAAGAAAGGCTTGGCGGTAAGACTTCAATGGTGATACGAGTCGAGCGTTACTGGTTTCATCTCAATTGTATTTTGTCCGTGTTTTAATAATTTAGAAGGCAATTAATTGTCAAGTTTATGCAACTAAACTTATGAATTATTTAGTGTTGACTCCAGCAGAGTCAAGTGCTTGGTTTGTGTCAGCATCAAAAGAAATAAAATACAAACCACATTCACTGATAATTTGCTAGTACATATTGTTCTTAGAAATTTGAACCCATAAAGGTCTATATTACATTAATATAAAGATAAAGTTTTGGCAGTACAAAAGCCCCTTCGACTAGTGTGATCACTTAGTCGCGGGGTTAACCTATTCGCAATAAAGAGTAGCACCAACGCATACTCGAAATCCTTTATTTATAACAAAATATAAGTAGCGCGAACACTACTCGTGGCGTGAAGCATCTGATCCATGGCGGCCCTGGGATGAGGTCGAGGCTCCCTGAAGCTCTGCAATCCGACGCTCGGCCGCGATCACTCTCTCCTCGAGAGCTGCGTGCCTCACCTGGTACTCCCTTACCTCCGCCCGAGCAGCGGTAAGGTCCTCGATAAGTCGGTCCAATGGATAGAAGTCCCTCTCCAAATCCCGATAAGTCGTAATAGCGCTGAGATTTCGAATCTGGTCTGCCATTTCCCTACTCTGGTTTCCCAAGTTCGTGATGTGCTGGGTCATAACGGGGAGAGCTTTGTCAGCCGGTCCCCCGTGACTGAGGTCATAATAACCTCGTTGGTCGCCATAGGGTGACCTCTGGCGCTGTTGCCGACTCCACCTCTCGATCATGGTTGCCCAATGGGGCTCAGGCCCATTGTGCCCCCAGCGGTTTGCAGGCACCCTAGCAATGTAAGGAGGGTTGAAGACTTCCTCCTCTGGCTCTTCTTCACTTTCATCCTCATCCATGTCCACCTCGTCGTCTTCCTCTTCTTCTTCTTCTTCGTCTACCTCCTCTTCTTCTTCCTCGGGCTCTTCTTCGGGATCCTCTTCGGGATCCTCTTCAATCAGCTCTTCGGGCTCTTCCTCAATCCAGCCGGCATTTCCCTGGTTGGGAAAGTATGGGTCTCCTGGTAGGTGAAATCCTGCCATGTCGTCTGCGCGAGAATAGAGGGGTAAGAAGCGGATAGCGGCAGATATTAATAATATTGCGATATAGCAACATACAAATACTCCTATAGTATTTTAGATGTTTAGATTTGGTTCTTATAACACTCTTTGTAGGGTGAAGTTAGGTTATTAGACTTGTTGCCCTCCTACGATTATCCCCCGATATGAGTAAGTCACTTTCCGGACTAATATAGTTGATCAGGCTATATCCTTCCCAAAACTGATTACTCATACCAAGGCATACTCGTAGCGTTCAACTCCTCTTCTTTTAGTTTATGTTCTTCTAGTTATGACACTACGCGTGTATGCAATGCATGTAGGTATACTTTTAAACAGGACTTATTCGTTTTCAAAAAGTATAACCGGTTAGAATGTTTTAAAATCAGAGACTCTTAGTCCCAAATGTGTTTATAGTTTGTATATCCTATGTTGTTTGATATACTTAATTCACTATAAACCGTGCTCTGATACCAATCTGTCACACCCCCGAACCAAGGATGGCGGAAACGTCCAGGGGTGGAGGACTTCATGTGTAGTATCATAACAACAATGGTAATAGTGATGAAAGTAAATGCAACCAACATATATATAATTGAAAGAGTTACATCATTGTATGAATTACATGTTTCAAAATCAATTACAATATGTTGACAAAATATGATAAGTTTGACGCCTCAACGTCCCATCCTCAAAAGTACTTTGTTACCTGTTTAGCGATTTCCTGAGAATACAAGTAGTTTAAAAAAAATGTCAACACAATGGTTGGTGAGTTCATAAGTTTTTGTATATAATTATGAAAAAGCTCGTCATGTAATTGTATAGTTGTTCCAGAAAAATCCGATATTTTCCTTAAAATGAATAATGTAGTCTTGTATCCAAAGACTGAAATATATGAGTAATCTTTCTTATTTACAGAAAATAATGTGTGTTTATTTCAACACAAACGCGTATGATATCAGTGAAACTCTTGTATATTCTTAAGTTTGTTAATACTTTCTGTGAGCTATTATAACCATACTATGACCTAGGTGGCCTGAATACGACGTTCTTCGGGCGTCGTAGAACTGAAATGACACTTGTCACCACAGACCTGCCGGTCTAGCTGTTGCGAGCAGCTCTGGTGTGGGTTGTCAAGCCCAATATAGATCTATATACAACTATCACGCTCTCCTTCCAGGAGACTCTGGTTACAATACAGGACTTATGATTTATGTGAAGAGGATGTCTCACAAAGTTATTAACGAATTTACACTTAATCATAATGAAAGTTTCCTTTTTGTAATGTATGCATTTTGAAATCCATCGTAAACTATACCTATTATAGTTTGGCAAAACGAAGGTAGTAACAGTAAAGTACGTAATTTTTACTTAACATAGTTTATTTAACGTTTGTGTGTAATGGGTATACTTCAATAATAACGCTTTGTGTAATCTATGCTTTGTCTAGTAAAAATCCATTTGTTAACAGGTTTATGTCTAGTTACTAACACAAGAATGTCATATATTGCAAATATACATGAACACGTAATAATATACACCTTGCTCAACATGTTACAAGGTGTTATGAAAATTATATGATGTTAACTAAATTAGACCTTCCTGCACTGTTTTAGAAAAGCCATGGAAAAGTCATACGAAGTCGAAAACTAAATCCGTAAATTCTGAGTGTTCCCAAAATGTGTCTAGTTTACTCATAATTTTTATCATGATTTTTAATGACCTCCAACTTGGGTGAAAAAGTCCATAATCACAGACTGGTCCGGATTGGTGCTTGGAATGATAGGCAGTTTTGTAAAAATCACCATAAATTGTAGAAAAATCGTATGGAGATGTGCAAGTAGTCATTTTAAAGCTAAGAAGTGGAACTATATGCACCTAAAACAGTTTTGAAAACAAAAATGTTTATGATGTCCAAAACAGTCCGTGAATGGAGTTGAACTTTTCTGATGAAAGCTGTTAGAAAAATGTAGTTATGTTCTTAATGTTTTAACTTGTATCCCCCCCTTAAAAACTTGAGAAAACATGAAAATGTAGGGGTATGAACTCACCTTAAGTGTTTTCAGGAGATGATTGTTGAAGAATGGAGGTGTCTAACTCAAGGATACTTGGAAATGCCTTGAAGATTTTCGAGAATCTAGCATGATAGTTATGGAGTTTGTATAAGCTATCAATGATTTGAGTAGAATGAAGTGTAAGAATCACAAGGAGGGTGGATTACACTTACCAAGAGTGGAAGAACACTTGATGATTAGCCTTGAAATCGTGAGTGAGAGAGAGAAGTTGGAGAGAAAGAGTTGGAGTTCAATCTTGGTGAAATTTGAGAGTGTTTGAAGAGAATGAGGAGAGAGGGTGTATGATCAGCCCTTAGATTGTGGGGGTGACTTGTGAATGAGAGTAAAAGGTACAAGGTATGGTGGGGAGGAGTGTGGGTTGTCATGGAGTGGGTGTGGGGGTTGCTTGCGTCATAACTAAGGTAAGGTCAACACTCTTCTTTTTGTACTTTACCAACTCCTTTTTAAATAAGATTTTATCCTTAAAATGTGATTAAATCATTAATTTAGGGGTCTTATAATTAAAAATAAAGTTTTGGGTGAAAATCCTATGTTAAAATAATTAAAAATGGGTTTAAAACGCAAAAATACGCAAAAACGGGTGAAAAATGAACTTTCCCAGCGAGACTCCTCGGATCTCGGCCGAGGCTCGGTCTCTGGGCCGAAGTTCAGTCAGGTGATGCAGGGTTCGGACGCGAGTGGCTGAATCAGGAGGCGGGACGCGAAGCGATGGCTCGGTCCGATGAGAAGCTGTCCGAAGCGAAGGCGGGTGGGTTCGGTCCGAAGTGAGGCCAGAACCGAAGGAGCTGTTGTGAACAGTAATGAACAGTACTCTCGGTTCGGACCTTCCTTCTATGCCGGGTTCGGTTCGGACCTCCTTCAATGCCGGGTTCGGTTCGGATGAACAGTGACTTCGGTTCGGTTCATGAACAGTACTCTCGGTTCGGTTCATGAACAGTACTCTCGGTTCGGTTGATGAATAGTACTTTCGGTTCGGAGTGTTCGTTTCCTTAAGTCCGTTTTTCACGTAGACTTCCATTCTTGGGCTATTTTTTCGCCAAATTCGAGGGTCGGGATGCCCCCAGTGATTATAGAAAGTTGGGAGAGATTTTGAGAGAGATTCCTCGTTCTCAGAGAGATTTGGGAGAGATTTCACATACTTAGAGAGATTTGGGAGAGATTTGACATACTTGGAGAGATTTCACATACAAAGAGATATTTGAGAGAGATTTCACATGCTTAGAGAGATTTGGGAGAGATTTGACATACTTGGAGAGATTTCACATACGAAGAGATATTTGAGAGAGATTTCACATGCTTAGAGAGATTTGGGAGAGATTTGACATACTTGGAGAGATTTCACATACGAAGAGATATTTGAGAGAGATTTCACATGCTTAGAGAGATTTGGGAGAGATTTGACATACTTGGAGAGATTTCACATACGAAGAGATATTTGAGAGAGATTTCACATGCTTAGAGAGATTTGGGAGAGATTTGACATACTTGGAGAGATTTCTCACACAAAGAGATATGTGAGAGAGATTTCACATACTTAGAGAGATTTGGGAGAGATTTTACATACTTGGAGAGATTTCACATACAAAGAGATATGTGAGAGAGATTTCACATGCTTAGAGAGATTTGGGAGAGATTTGACATACTTGGAGAGATTTCACATACGAAGAGATATTTGAGAGAGATTTCACATGCTTAGAGAGATTTGGGAGAGATTTGACATACTTGGAGAGATTTCACATACGAAGAGAGATTTGAGAGAGATAGAGTGAAAACGATTGAGAGCGTTTTCGTGTGTGATGAATGAAAATGTCCGGCTTCGCAATGCAAGGTCCTTGGACCCCGTTGTGCCATGTTTTAGGATCTTACACACTCCCTATGAGTATGCAACATTGTTTTATTGTTTTTGTTCATTGTTTAGCACTAAGGTTACAGAAATTTAAACACACGAACTTTCCAAGTGATGTTTTCTCATTAAAATAGTGAGTTATACAGTATTACACAATATAAACCCTATTATACAAGGTTTTAATTGAGTAGACCGGTTTGACTCGTTGACCTTGTCCGGCTTAGACTTGACCCGAAATTGACTATTGTCACATTTATGCTCCAAATGACCCATCTCGAAGGAAAATGCTATGGTCAAATCTGGAAAGTATCATAGGCTCAGACGATAATATTCGATGGGTGGTGTTCAGAGACTTCAACGCAGTCAGATCAGCGGAAGAGAGAATTGGGTCCATATTTTGCTCTTCCACTGCATATCACTTCAATAAATTCATCACTTCTGCGGGTTTAATTGATCTACCTATCGGTGGCCGAAAGTTCACGTATATGAGCCCAGACTGCTCCAAACATAGCAAACTTGATCGCTTTCTAATCTCACATAATTGCTCTACTGATTGGCCGCACCTGACAGTTACGGCCCTACCGAGACTACATTCTGATCATTGTCCATTAATCCTCTCATCATATGTTAGTGACTTTGGAGCACCCCCCATTCAGATTCTTCAATTCCTGGCTACTAGAGGATGAGCTGGAAGGAGTTGTTAAACAAGGATGGGTATGTAACATATCTCCAGGAACCTTTGCTTCCTTCTCCCTTATACAAGTGGTGGCTGGCAAACTAAAAAATACCAAAGAGAAAATCAAGGAATGGAGAAAATCCAAAAATGTGAAAGAACAAAAAAGAGTGGAAGAGTTAACAAAGGAAATCAATTCAATCGATATTAATGCAGAATCGCACTCCCCAGATGAATCGAAGATAGAACTCCGAAAGAATCTATACAGAGAATTGACGGATCTTGAGGCCAAACGCATACTCGACCTTAAGCAGAAATCCCGATGTAAATGGGCACTGGAAGGTGATGAAAACTCTGCTTTTTTCCATGGTCTGATCAATAAAAATTATCGATCTCAAAAATTATCTGGCATCAACATCAATGGTTTCTGGACATCTAATCCAAAATCAATCAAAAAAGAAGCTTTTGAATTCTTCTCCAAAAAGTTCACTGAACAAATCAGCATCAGACCCCAATTCCTCAGCCAAAAATTCAACAAGCTCAGCCCCATTCAAACTCAAAACTTAGAAGACCCAATTACAGTGGCGGAAATCAAAGCAACGGTGTGGCTATGCGGAAATGACAGGGCCCCGGGACCCGATGGCTTCACCTTTGCATTCATTAAAAAACACTGGGACATGATGGAGAGCGACATATACCTAGTAATCAAAGATTTCGAATCTACAGGTGTAATTGATAGGGGGTGTAACTCCTCCTTCATCATCCTCGTCCCCAAAACATCCGACCCGATTTCCCTCTGTGAATACCGCCCGATCAGTCTAATTGGATGTATATACAAGATCATAGCCAAAGTGTTAGCGGAAAGGCTAAAAAGATGTATCCCTCAAGTCGTTAGCCATACCCAAATGGCTTTCATCAAAGACCGCAACATTCTTGATGGTCCATTCATTATAAACGAAGTGATATCTTGGCTTCGGAAGAACAAATCGAAGGCGTTCCTTTTCAAGGTTGATTTCGAGAAGGCATTCGATTGCCTCAATTGGAAATATCTCGATTCGGTAATGTCTCAAATGAACTTTGGCCAGAAGTGGCGTAAGTGGATCTTCGGTTGTCTCTCCTCAGCTCGTGCTTCTGTAATCATTAACGGATCCGCCTCCAAAGAATTTCCACTTAGGCGAGGAGTAAGACAGGGCGACCCCTTGTCTCCATTTCTGTTCATTTTGGCTACAGAGGGCCTTAACATAGCGTTGGAAGAGGCCAAAGAGCAGGGCATCTTCCATGGAGTTCAATTGCCAAACAATGGGCCTACCATATCACATCTTCAATACGCTGACGACATGATCTTCCTCGGCTCCTGGTCAGTACAAAACGCAAAAAATTTAGTTAGAATTTTGAGATGCTTTGAATTATCCTCAAGTATGAAAGTCAACATGGCCAAAAGCAAACTCTTTGACCTTAGAGTTAGTCAGGTGGAACTAGACTGGTTATCAAGAAGCGTTAATTTCTCAATCGGGAACCTCCCCTTCATATATCTAGGAATGCCTGTGGGTGCAAGTATGTCTATATTGGTTCATTGGAACTCCCTTATATCCAAATTCCAAGCAAAATTATCAAAATGGAAAGCCAAAAATTTGTCGTTTGGGGGTCGATTAACACTATGCAAATCAATGTTGGGGAGCCTCGGCTGTGACATCCCCAAAATCTCGGCCAGAAAAGACCGATTTCATTTATGCTTTTTAAACATTTTCAGAGTAAATCCGTTTGATTTTAAAAGAGATGCTGAATTTGTTCCCAAAAACAAAACATGATAAAATAGATATTTATCAAAACATTTCATATAGAAATATGATTTCATTTCATAATCAAAAGTCGGGATGTCATGTTCCGATACAGATCATAAAGCATAAACGATAACATTACAAGTCATTCAACAAATATATACATATACAGACTTGTGAACAAAAACAACTTGATGATTCGCCCATCTTAAGCTCTTGCGCCACTTCCTGTAATACAAATAAGCTGAGTGGGTCAGGCTTGGGAGCCTGGTAAGCATATAGGGTTTTCAACCCACAATAATTATATTTAATTTCAACAATCCACAATAAACCCGATTACCCATTCCCGTTATCCTCACTTTACGTCCCTAAAATAACTTCTATTATAAGGAACCTAATTCAGGATTTTCATCGGGACGGACATTACTGCAGAGGGGCTTCCTCAACAATAAGTATCCTAAAGGCAACCATGTGGGGGATAGAGTACACCGGTGAACACGTCGTTCACAACACCTACAGGTAATGAGCCTGCTAGTGTTCCACATGACAGTCTAGAATAGTCCGTGGTCATCATCCATACTCTGCTGAATGACTAGAATAACACCAATAACACCGAGGCCTCTCATCTGTTTATTTCACACCAATTATCTACCCATGTTCTACCCAACATATTAGTAGATAAAAATATACGTTTTTATACATTGTTTATAAAACCTGTATAGCATGCTTTAATCAATATGTATTCCACATAACAGATGAAGCATACACACATAACACGTACTTCATAGAGAATATATCAGATCTATGAGATAGAAGAGAGTGAATATACATTCACACATATAACAACAAAATATTTACACATAGCACGTATTTTATATTAAATACTTCATAATATTGCGTTGGAAAAAAACACTCACTTGATCAGAAGATGATCAGGCAGAACTACGGCTTGCAGAAGTAGTGTCTCTCCATAGATCTGGAAGATCTTCACAAAATCCGGGCTCCTCGCGGGCAGGGCTTCGGCTCGGGAATAACGCTCTTCGGGATCCTCGGGGCTTCGGATCTTGTTTCGGGGCTCGGGAATAATACCGGGGCTTCGGGGTATAAACGGCACGCAAAACGAGGCAAAAGACTAGAGAGAAGGAAGAAATTGTAAAAAGAAAAGAGCTGCCTTCGGATCCCCTTTTATAGGTGCTGAACCCTCGCACGTACGCGGGGCGTAACTTCGGGGTACGCGGGGCGTACGCCTCGGTTGTCGTCAGCGCTTACGTCATCGGTCCTCTACGTCATTGCATACGACTCCGAAGTACTCGAGTGCTGGTTCGTCACCCTTCGCTGTACGCGGGGCGTACTTCGGATAGACCGGCTGACTCCTCTTCGGATAATATCGGAGGCTTAATTAAAAATAAATATTAAATATTTAATAAATTTCAAAAATTCATATCTCCTTCATACGAACTCCGTTTTTGACGTTCTTTATATCCACGCGAAGGTGAGACTACGTTCTACAACTTTTGTTTAGACTCCATCGGCTAATTTTGACTTTTATTTTTATTATTTATTTTTAGAAGGCCGGGACAGAAAAACTTCGTTATAAATTCATAACTTCTTCGTCTGACGTCCGTTCTCGCCTAACTTTTCATCGTTTCGCTACTAACAATGAGATCTTCGATTCTCATTTAGATTGTTTCGGCTAAAAACCGCTCTATCTCAAATCGAGTATTCGGGCTGCATACTGCCCAGTCGAAACTTCAGAAAATCATAACTTCCTCATACGAAGTCAGATTTGGGCGTTCCTTTTATGCACGCTCTCGGTTTAGCGAAATCTACGACTTTCGTTTAGATTGCTAAGGCTAAATATCGCTCTATCTTAAATTCATATTTTACGTCACTCGACGTCGTTCCGGTTCTGTCGCGAAACTTCGACAGGTCATAACTTCTTCGTTATAACTCGGATTTTGGCATTCCTTATATCTCCGGAATCCTTGTTTCAACCACTACAACATTATGCAAAGATATCAGGCTTATCTCACACTTTAATTTTGACGCTTATTTTATTCTTAATTAATTAAATTATAATAATTAAGAACACACACATAAATCACATAATTCACATAATTCACAAATAATACATTTTTATTATTTCAAATTGGGGTTACAAAGGTTAACATAGACTATTACATTGCTAAAAATGGCAAGCCCAGAAACATGGGCGTTACAATTCTCTCCACCTTAGAATGATTCCGTCCCCGGAATCACACACCAGAAAACAAATGCGGATAGCGACTCATCATGTCACTCTCCGTCTCCCAGGTGAGATTCGGCCCATTCGCGTGTTTCCATCGGACAAGCACTAACTCAACCATCTTACGTCGCAGTTTCTTAGTCTTTCGGTCAACGATTGCCTCCGGTTCCTCAATCAACCTTTTGTTCTCATCGATCCTCAACTCTGAAAGTGGAATTATGTCGGGAACTTCTCCCGTGAACTTCCTCAGGTAACACACATGAAAAGTGTTATGAATTCCATTCAGTTCTTCGGGTAGTTCGAGCTTGTAATCTTGGTTCCCAATCCTCTGAAGAACTTTAAACGGTCTAATAAACCTTGGACTTAACTTTCCCCTTTTACCAAATCTTATAAGTCCCTTCCACGGCGAGACTTTAAGCAAAACCGAATCTCCAACTTCAAAAGTCATCGGTCTTCGCTTTTTGTCAGCGTAGCTCTTTTGACGGTCCTGAGTTGCTAACATTATTTCCCTAATTATTCTCAACTTTTCTGTAGTTTGATGGACTATCTCCGGCCCCATAAACTGCTTTTCCCCAGCCTCAAGCCAACAAGATGACGTACGACACTTCTGTCCATACAATGCTTGATAAGGTGCTATCTTCATGCTCGAGTGAAAACTATTATTATAAGAAAATTCTACCAAAGGTAAATGTTCATCCCAATTACCTAGGAATTCCAAGGTACACGCTCTCAGCATATCTTCAAGTGTTTGTATCGTCCGTTCGCTCTGACCATCAGTCTGCGGATGGTAAGCTGTACTTAAACACAACTTGGTACCCAATTCCTCTTGTAGACTTTTCCAAAATCGTGAGGTGAAACGACTATCACGATCCGACACAATCGTTAGCGGAACACCGTGAAGCCTCACAATTTCCTTCACGTAAGAATTCGCAAGCTTTTCCATAGACCATTTCTCGTTGGCTTCTATGAAATGCGCACTCTTAGTGAATCGATCAACGACCACCCAAATCATGTCGTGACCACTTTTTGTTCTGGGTAGTTTAGTGACAAAATCCATAGCAATGTCTTCCCACTTACCCATAGGCACAGGTAATGGTTCTAAACTCCCGTATGGTTTCTGATGTTGTGCCTTGACTCTTGCACAGGTCACACACTCGGCCACATACTTCGCAATGTCGAGCTTCATCGTCGGCCACCAATAATAAGGTTTCAGGTCCCTATACATTTTTGTGCTACCGGGATGAATCGAGTACATGGTTTTGTGAGCTTCTTCCATCAGAAGATCTCTGACTCCTCCTGTCTTAGGTATCCAAATCTGATCTTGGAACACCTTCAGTCTGTGACTGTTTACACCGAACACCAACGTTTTTCCCAAACGTTCCTCCATCCAGTCATTCTTCTCAGAAGCTTCGCTTTGAGCTTTCTTTATACTTTCCAAAATAGTCGAGACAACTTCAATTCTCAACGCTCTTGGCCTTCTCCTTTCAAGATTGACTTTCCGACTGAGAGCATCAGCAACAATATTGGCTTTACCGGGGTGGTAAAGTATCTCACAGTCGTAGTCTTTAAGTAATTCCAGCCAGCGTCGTTGCCTCATATTCAATTCTTTCTGACTAAAGAGATATTGGAGACTCTTATGATTAGTGAAAAGTTTGCACTTCGTGCCATAGAGTTAATGCCTCCATATTTTCAGAGCGAAAACTACTGCTGCCAACTCCAAATCATGAGTCGGGTAGTTCTTTTCGTGCTCTTTCAGTTGTCGAGACGCATATGCGATCACCTTATCCCTTTGGGTCAAAACGCAACCCAATCCAACCCCAGACGCATCGCTATAAACAGCGAAGTCTTCAACTCCATCGGGTAGAGAAAGTATCGGTGCCTCACATAGTTTCTTCTTTAGCTTCTCGAATGCTTCTTTATGCTTATCATTCCAAGCATAAATAGCTCCTTTGTGGGTCAAAGCTGTTAATGGACTAGCGATCGAAGAAAAGCCTTGGATAAACCTTCGGTAATATCCGGCTAATCCCAAAAAGCTTCGGATCTCCGTGGGACTTTTCGGTTGTTCCCACTTCATTACAGTTTCAATCTTTGCTGGGTCAACCATTATCCCTTCTTGGTTGACCACGTGACCCAAGAATTGGACTTCACGAATCCAAAAATCACATTTGGAGAACTTCGCATACAGCTTCTCCTTCTTCAAGACTTCCAACACTTCTCGCAAGTGTCTGCCATGCTCTTCTTGGCTTTTTGAATAAATAAGAATGTCATCAATGAACACTATTACAGATTTATCAAGGAACGGATTACAAACCCTGTTCATTAAATCCATGAATGCTGCTAGAGCATTGGTCAGTCCAAATGACATAACCAAGAACTCATAGTGTCCATATCGCGTTCTGAATGCAGTCTTCTCTATACCCTGCTCCCTTACCTTTAGCTGATGATATCCTGACCTTAGGTCGATCTTTGAAAAATAACTTGAACCTTGTAGTTGATCGAATAGGTCATCAATCCTTGGCAATGGATATCTATTCTTTATTGTTGCCTTATTCAGCTCTCGGTAATCAATGCACATCCTCATGCTTCCATCTTTCTTCTTTACGAATAACACCGGAGCTCCACAGGGTGATGAACTAGGTCTTATGAAACCTTTGTCCAATAACTCCTGAAGTTGCATCATTAGCTCCTTCATCTCCGTCGGTGCTAATCGATAAGGTGCTTTTGCAATTGGCGTTGTTCCGGGCAACAAGTCGATACAAAATTCTACTTGTCGATCGGGCGGTAATCCAGGAAGATCTTTGAGAAATACTTCCGGATAATCACACACAACAGGAATATTTGGCATCACCTTCTTTTCCTTCTTAGCGTCGATCACGAATGCTAATTATGATGTACACCCCTTGGTCAAACATTTTCTGGCTTTGATTAGAGAAATGATTCCAGAGTTTACTCTGCGTTTATCTCCGTACACCATAAACAATTCCTTCCCAGGTGGGTTCACTTTCACTATTTTCTTCTTGCATAAAATTTCGGCATCATTGGCGCTAAGCCAATCCATTCCCAAAACGATGTCGAAACCGTTAAGTTCAATAGGCAATAATTCCTCGTGGAACTTATTCCCATTCAGATCAATTAAGATGTTTTTCATATGATGGCTAACAGGTACAAACTTGCCACTAGCAACTTCGACTAATAAGGCATTATCTAGTCTATCAACAGGCAAAGCTAGTTTTCTACCAAATTCATGCGATATAAAGAAGTAGTTGGCTCCAGAATCAAATAAAATTTGGGCAGACAATTTGTTAATGAGAAAGGTACCTGAAGCAACATCAGCTTCATCTTTAGCAGCTTCCAGTGTCATCTGGAATGCTCTCGCCTTTGGCTTTGGCGGAATGTTGGGTCTTGCTGCTTCCTTCCTTTTCGGACAATCCCTTGAGATGTGCCCCTCCTCACCACAACCATAACAAACATTCTTGGTAAAGGTGCAGTCATTGGCATAATGCCCTGGCTTTCCACATTTGAAGCATGTGGTTTCCCCGCCACACTTCCCATGATGCTTCTTCTTGCACTTGTCGCACCATTTCGCCTCTACCTTTCCTCTACTTCCCTTCGAACTAGACTTCGAGAATTTACATTTCTTGCTGGACCTTGAAAATCCATCGATTTTCCTCTTTTCACCAACCTCTGACCTTTCCAGACCTTTTTCCCTGATCTGGGTCTCAACATTTCTAGCAGCCCAGATGGCGGCTTTCAATGTGGTTGCTTGCTTAACCATTGGACCATAGTCCGCTGGTAGTCCAAGGGCAAACTTGTTGACCTTAGAGAGTTCTGTAGGCACCAAATATGGGATAAACTTCATCTTTTCTGTGAAACTTGCAGCGTATTCAGTAACGCTCAATTTCCCTTTCTTCAAATTCTGAAACTCATTACTGATTTCCAGAAGGTCCTGCTCGGAGCAGTATTGCATTTTTAGTTGTTCCACAAAGTCTTCCCAAGACATTTTGCTTGCTTCTCCCTTCGGCATAGAGTCAGCTAACAGCTTCCACCAACTCAACACACCAGATTTTAGCAGAGGGATCGTAAGATCGGTCTTCTACCTGTTGCTGCATTCGCAACTTTCAAACATAGTCTCCATTTCGGAGACCCAGTACATAACTTGTACCGGCATCGGGCATCCGGATAGACATGGTGGTTTGGATGCCATGAAATCCTTATACTTGCACCCACGACCATCATTTCCTCCATACTGGTTATTGCGTCTAACCACTGGTTGTTCGTCTTGACCAATGATCCCACTAAAGTTTTCTCCTTCAGACTGCCCTCCATTCTCCTCGGGCTCTTCCGCTTGAATTGACGGTTCTTCACGATTCTACCTAAGCAGGCGTCTTGTTTCTTCCATCTGACGATCCAACATCGTTTGAATCATCATTTGTACACCAGCCATTGTTATTGGCTCAGGTGCAGCAGCTACAACAGGTATTTGTTGAATTACAGGCGGTTGATTCCTGTTTTCATCAGCATTTCCAACTCCGCTTCTTGTTCTCACCATTTTTTATCTACACACCGAATAATTTCACCTTATTACTCCAAATGATTACATGCAAGTTCTAATATTGTATACATACGCTTAGAATCCTAAACACATAAACCTTCAGATCCGGTTGGCAACAAACCGTAGATCTGAACAAACAATATCATATATGGCAACATATAACATTTAGCACATAAAAGCATTTTAGGCAACTTTCCTAAAATAAACTAGTGCTCGTGTCTAAAATTTATCAGACACACATCTCACAATCTCCACTTAGCATACTAAGTTTAAGTCTAGAAATCCAACAAATTCCTAGTTCGCTTAAACTAATGCTCTGATACCAACTGTGACATCCCCAAAATCTCGGCCAGAAAACACCGATTTCATTTATGCTTTTTAAACATTTTCAGAGTAAATCCGTTTGATTTTAAAAGAGATGCTGAATTTGTTCCCAAAAACAAAACATGATAAAATAGATATTTATCAAAACATTTCATATAGAAATATGATTTCATTTCATAATCAAAAGTCGGGATGTCATGTTCCGATACAGATCATAAAGCATAAACGATAACATTACAAGTCATTCAACAAATATATACATATACAGACTTGTGAACAAAAACAACTTGATGATTCGCCCATCTTAAGCTCTTGCGCCACTTCCTGTAATACAAATAAGCTGAGTGGGTCAGGCTTGGGAGCCTGGTGAGCATATAGGGTTTTCAACCCACAATAATTATATTTAATTTCAACAATCCACAATAAACCCGATTACCCATTCCCGTTATCCTCACTTTACGTCCCTAAAATAACTTCTATTATAAGGAACCTAATTCAGGATTTTCATCGGGACGGACATTACTGCAGAGGGGCTTCCTCAACAATAAGTATCCTAAAGGCAACCATGTGGGGGATAGAGTACACCGGTGAACACGTCGTTCACAACACCTACAGGTAATGAGCCTGCTAGTGTTCCACAGGACAGTCTAGAATAGTCCGTGGTCGTCATCCATACTCTGCTGAATGACTAGAATAACACCAATAACACCGATGCCTCTCATCTGTTTATTTCACACCAATTATCTACCCATGTTCTACCCAACAAATTAGTAGATAAAAATATACGTTTTTATACATTGTTTATAAAACCTGTATAGCATGCTTTAATCAATATGTATTCCACATAACAGATGAAGCATACACACATAACACGTATTTCATAGAGAATATATCAGATCTATGAGATAGAAGAGAGTGAATATACATTCACACATATAACAACAAAATATTTACACGTAGCACGTATTTTATATTAAATACTTCATAATATTGCGTTGGAAAAAAACACTCACTTGATCAGAAGATGATCAGGCAGAACTACGGCTTGCAGAAGTAGTGTCTCTCCATAGATCTGGAAGATCTTCACAAAAACCGAGCTCCTCGCGGGCAGGGCTTCGGCTCGGGAATAACGCTCTTCGGTATCCTCGGGGCTTCGGATCTTGTTTCGGGGCTCGGGAATAATACCGGGGCTTCGGGGTATAAACGGCATGCAAAACGAGGCAAAAGACTAGAGAGAATGAAGAAATTGTAAAAAGAAAAGAGCTGCCTTCGGATCCCCTTTTATAGGTGATGAACCCTCGCACGTACGCGGGGCGTAACTTCGGGGTACGCGGGGCGTACGCCTCGGTTGTCGTCAGCGCTTACGTCATCGGTCATCTACGTCATTGCATACAACTCCGAAGTACTCGAGTGCTGGTTCGTCACCCTTCTCTGTACGCGGGGCGTACTTCGGATAGACCGGCTGACTCCTCTTCGGATAATATCGCAGGCTTAATTAAAAATAAATATTAAATATTTAATAAACTTCAAAAATTCATATCTCCTTCATACGAACTCCGTTTTCGACGTTCTTTATATCCACGCGAAGGTGAGACTACTTTCTACAACTTTTGTTTAGACTCCGTCGGCTAATTTTGACTTTTATTTTTATTATTTATTTTTAGAAGGCCGGGACAGAAAAACTTCGTTATAAATTCATAACTTCTTCGTCTGACGTCCGTTCTCGCCTAACTTTTCATCGTTTCGCTACTAACAATGAGATCTTCGATTCTCATTTAGATTGTTTTGGCTAAAAACCGCTCTATCTCAAATCGAGTATTCGGGCTGCATACTGCCCAGTCGAAACTTCAGAAAATCATAACTTCCTCATACGAAGTCAGATTTGGGCGTTCCTTTTATGCACGCTCTCGGTTTAGCGAAATCTACGACTTTCGTTTAGATTGCTAAGGCTAAATATCGTTCTATCTTAAATTCATATTTTACGTCACTCGACGTCGTGCCAGTTCTGTCGCGAAACTTCGACAGGTCATAACTTCTTCGTTATAACTCGGATTTTGGCATTCCTTATATCTCTGGAATCCTTGTTTCAACCACTACAACATTATGCAAAGATATCGGGCTTATCTCACACTTTAATTTTGACGCTTATTTTATTCTTAATTAATTAAATTATAATAATTAAGAACACACACATAAATCACATAATTCACATAATTCACAAATAATACATTTTTATTATTTCAAATTGGGGTTACAAAGGTTAAACTAGACTATTACATTGCTAAAAATGGCAAGCCCAGAAACACGGGCGTTACATCGGCTCATTCCTCTTCTCGCTCTACAAAGCTTCGGTTAAGGTACTAAAAACACTTGAGAAGTTGAGATGCCGCTTCTTCTGGGGCGAGTCATTCGAGAAAAAAGGGTATCATGGATCGCATGGGATAAAATTTTGCCAAATAAAAAAGACGGGGGACTCGACATTGGCAGCCTGAAGGCTCACAACCTAGCACTATTAGGTAAATGGTGGTGGCGTTTCTCTTCCAGCAAACGCGAACTTTGGAAAGATGTCATAAAATCAATATATGGGAATGATGGGGGATTCAATGCCCCTTCCAGAGCTAAGAGGAAAGGATACTGTTGGGGTAGAATTGTAAATCTTCATAACTACTTGTCCAAAGATAACCTGAATCTTCGTAATCTCTTCTCGAGATCGAAGCCCGGCAGGACAACAACATGACCTGGAGCCTTGAACCCTCGGGGATATATACTGTGGCCTCTCTTAGGAGATTCATTGATGAAACAATACTGCCAAAAACACCATCTGGTGCTTGGGAATGGAACAACCTGGTCCCTGGTAAAGTGAATATCCTAGCATGGTGAGTTTGTCATAGTCGGCTACCCACCAGAGTGAATCTAAACAAAATGGGTATTGTATCTGTGACTACCTGCCCACTATGTAATATTGTTGAGGAATCTGAATCACATTTATTAACTGAATGCTCAATCTCACAAGAAGTTTGGAGTTGTGTGCAGAAATGGTGGTATATGTTCCCATTAACTTTCGGTTCACTGAATGAAATGCTTCATTGCAGGAACTTAGCGTCGGGCAGGGGTAACCTTGATCAAATTTAGGAAGCAGTTATGTTGATATATATGTGGGTGATCTGGAAGTTCAGAAACGATAGAATCCACTCAAACATAGTCAGATCACATACAATTATGGCAAACGAAGTACAAATACTAAGCCATTTGTGGATCAACTCAAGAAGCAAACATAAAAAAACTAGATGGGAGAAATGGTGTTGTGATCCGATAGCTAAGTGTAATAGTTGAGAAAGGGGGGGGGGGGGGGGTATGGGGCCTGCGTGTGGGTTCATTGGGTTCTTATTGGGGAATTTGGGGTCCTTGGTGATGTACCTAATTACAGCCAGCGTGCGTTTGGTGTGAGTCTCTTTCATCGGGTAGACATATGTTAGGAATCGGATGTGATTAGGTTCTTTTTCGTGGTGTTTGCCTTTCGTGTGAAATCTGGGTTGTGGGATGGGGGACATTATAATAATTTTTGGTGTGCGTTTTTTTTTTCTCCTTTTTTCTGGTGTTGCATCTTACTCCGCAGGTGCTGAAGAACATTAGAGCTTGAACTCGATTAAAGACAACACATGTGTCGCTGATTGAAGCCGGCAAAGTCGACATGGATCATGCTTCTATTGCATGCAAAAGGAAAAAAGCTAACCTGGCATCTATGGTTCTGGATGGTTTCTGAATAATTTGGACAAATTTGCCCCTGTCTAAAAAAATGGCTGATTTGGAGAGATCTACAATACATTTGGCTTGGATTCTGACGTAGCTGATGGACTAAGCTGAAGTGGTAGAGCAGTGTTATCAAGTAATCAATCTATCACCCCAAATAGACAAAGCAGTGGAATAAAGAGGGATATGGATCTTGAGGAAGATCAAAGTCACTATCGATCTATGGAGCTACAATCGTAATTGAATGATATGGCTCATGGATCAAAATCAATTTCAAATCTCAATCGATGTTGGTAGCTAAGATACAAGCCCTGCCCCATCTATGGATAAATGCACGGAAGAGGAAGGGAAAAAAATCTAAATTGGTTTGATTGGTGTTTTGACCCAGTATTAGAATGCTATCGTAAGTTGTAGGTTTCTTGCATTTCTGTTTCCTGTTCTGTCTTTGTTTTATTTCCTTTTTGTTTGTCAAACTTTTGTAATCTCTAGCCTCTGGCTAGTTTTTCTTCTTCAATATCATGCCTGCCGTTCAAAAAAAAATGACCTATACATTCGTTGGTTATTTTTTTCATGCACAAAGCCGTTAACACGGTTGTAAACAGGAAGGTTTAACTAGGCTAGTAGGTGTCCGACATGATTTATTTCAGGTGCTTGCATTCAGACATTATTTGGACATCCTGTACTAATAGGGAACGATTTACTTGTTCATTGAATGTTCCATTAGATTCGTGCATTTGTAGTATTTGAATTAGATAGACAAAAAAAATTACATTTTTAAGATGCAAATTACAAGATGTCATGTATGGAGCGTAGGAGTTCTGTTGGATTACGAGATTTCATTTTGGTTAGTTGATATCCGAAGACATTAAGAGATATTAAAAAACCTATCATATTGCAATAAAAACTTCTCATTTTTGGCAACGCTTGTTTCCGTAAAAACCAAAAAGTTGGATTACTATAGAAGATCTAAAAAGTACTAATGAACAATTGGTTTAATGAGCATTTTTGAAAATGATGTCATGAGAGCATGTCTTCTTTCCATTTTGTGTGAGGGGGTTTGAAGGAATGATGGAAACGATCGTTTATCTAAAGAATGGTTCTTTTTCGTCGATAATGGAACATGTATAAGTTTATTATATTTTCTGAGTAAATTATTGTGTGTAATGGTGTTTGTGGTTTGGTAAATTTAACAGGTTTGGTCCAACTTTTGAAAAGATGATAGGAACCATCCCTATGGTTTGGAGAAATTACAGAGATGGTCCTTCCGTCTAATTTTGTTAAAAACCATCTGTAAAAACCTTATAGAAAGACTAATATACCCCCCCCCCCCCCCCCCCTAATTTTTCGTTTTTGTTATTATTTTAATTTCACATGAACCAAACCCACCCTACCATCAACCACCCTCCAATAACATCCATCTTGTTCTCTAACAACCATAAACTTCAGTCATCATCCTATTCATTTAGTCATGTTTAACTAGACCATTTAAATAAGCGAAGCACAAAGGATCACATATGAATAATTGTATTCCATAGAACCAAGCATTTTGATAATAAGTTAGAATTCTATTCTAATTACCAATGTAACCTTTGGATGTTTAATTGCTTTATATGTAAGAGAATGTAGGGTGTTTGCATGTTAGTTTCTTATTTGTTTTGATGTGAGATGTATGATAAGACCATGTTAGATTCAGTGTTATATATGGATATTATGTAATGTCATGTCAATATTTGCTTGATAATATTTGCATAAGCTATTTTAGAACAAGCATGCTAGTTATGTAAAACCATTTTTTAAGTGTTCTGGATGAAAGTGGTGTGATGTAAAATGTAATAATTAAAAAAATGTTACATGTTTACATGAAAATAAACTCTTAAAGAAGTAATATTTTAATAAAAGAAAAATCATAATATTTTCATGATTACTTGAAGAAGGTAAAAGTGTGACTCCTTAATTGATTGATTATAATTAAATTAAAGAAGGGCAAAAGATAGTAACCTAGATGTAGGTATATACCATATCCGGATTATTGTGGGGACCCAATGGGTTGAATGACACCTATGGGAAAAGAGCTTAAGCCAAAGCGGCGTCGAATGATTTTTCAAGGAGATCATTCGAGACATGGTCTGAACGGTGAGTGATGTGGGTCTAACGCAAACATAATGTGAAATTGGGAGATGTAACGCGGTGGAGTTGGCACTGTTTGTACCAATCCTCAATTACAATGCATCTATGTGTATGTGCAAAGTCGGAGTAGCGAACACAACGTATCAGGAGCAATAATTACAGGTGAGAGTCATGCATCACCTAGTGCATTGGGTCATGTCGGTCACGTTAGTAGCGAATGGAGTACATGTCTTGGGGGTTTGCGGTGAATCATTAGACCCTAACTAGGAAGTATTATTTTAATAATTACAGTGATTGTAAGCGGTGCGTAATTATTAAAATAAAGCAGAGAAAAAAATATTATATAATAGGCGAAAAGACAGAAAATTAGTTATTGTGTTGTGGAGGAGAGTAACTAATAGAGAGAAGCTCTAAAAGAATAATAAAATTAATTGAGCTAAACAGTACTGGATATGCGGTGTGATGTTGTTATGTCTTCCTTGTGAGTCTTTGATTGTGTGGGAATGTGTTGTGTGATCCATTTATGATATGTGTGTTCTTTTAACATTATACTATAACTAACTCTGTAACACCGTAAAATTTAAACAATTTTTCGCATTTAAAAAAAACATATAATTTCATTCACATCCACATTTTAAAACATTCTATCATCATTATCTCAATACAAAACCCCAAGATCAAAACATATGAACTCCAGTGTGCGTGTGTACGAGTCATGCCGCCGCCTTCCCACGATCATCACTGGTACCTGAAACACCACACATAACACTGTAAGCATAAATGCTTAGTGAGTTCCCCAAAATACCACATAAACACATATCAGCCACTTCAGACTATAACTCTGCTGACCCTCTGGTCGAATATCTCTGTGGGACCCTCTTGGTCCCATAACTTTGTGGACCCACTGGTCCTAACTCTGTAAACTCTGAATCATGCATATCACATATCACAATAAATCACAAAAAATAATATCATGCAAATACACTGGCATATAACTCTAGAATACTCTGTCACATAACTCTGTTACCACACTAGGTAAAGTATAGTGAGAAGACTCACCTCAGATGTCTCGGTATATCTCTGACTCGGTAGAAATATGATCTAGCCTCTGCCTAATTACACAAAGTAAATATTCTCATAAATATAACTCTCGGGACAAGACTCAACCCTCTCTAGGCGAAAGACCATTTTACCCCTCTATCAGCTCAAAGGCCACCTTGTTGACCAAACCCTAAAAGTCAACAAAAGTCAACGGTTAAACTTGACCCGACTCGTCAAGTGCACTTGGGCGACTCGGCGAGTCTACACGTGTCTACTAACTCCTTTAGTCCCACTTGGCACGTCGAGTTCCTCCCCTTACTCGGCGAGTCACACCTGGCATGAATCGCGGGGCCACCCCGACTCAACTCACTGAGTCTCAAGAACAACTCGGCGAGTACCGCCTTCAACTCCAGTCCCCTAACTCTCTCTGACTCACTGAGTTATTTCCCAACTCGGCAAGTCTACTCACTGAGTGATTCGGGAAACCCTCACCCTACTCGCCGAGTCTGATCTTTGGACTCGGTGAGTTCATGCCATGCACAAACTCCATAGATCTCCTGAGGTCAGATCTGTTCCTTTAATCCATAAATCTGACCTTCCCAATCATGATAATCATGTAAAGTTCAGACCTTGACACTTATATAACATCTAGATGGTCTAACTTGGTGATTTAGCCCCAAAAATAACATCCTAAGTTCATAGCTCCCAAAATAACTCATAAAGCTCCAAGGGTTAAGGTCTCTGGACCTCTTTGGGTCCAGATCCAAAGCATAAACTTGAGAAGGGACCAATTGGTCCACATATCCATCCTCTAAAGGGATTAGAAAACCCTAACTTCTAAGAATCAACACTAAATCTGAAGAAGGTCTGAAAAATACCTCAATATGAAGTCTATGAACTCTGAAGTCACCAAAATTGCACCTCCTTCAGCTTCCTCTTGCCTTAGTCACCTCTTTCTTGCAATTACACCAACAAAATGATCAAGAATGGCCTCTCCTTCCTCACAAACGCTCTAGATCTTTTAGGGTTTCTCTCTGGGGTTTGGTAGCCGCAAATGACGGCCCTAAGGGCCTTTAAATAGGTCCCAAACCCAGGAAACCAGGGTTTCATTAAACAGTGTGGGCTCGCCAAGTCTACTCATGAACTCGTCGAGTCCAGCTGTGAACCCGGATACGAATCTGCGACCATACTCGGCGAGTCTAAACACCCACTCGCCGAGTCCCCTCTCAACCTCCAAAAGAAAATAAAAGAATAAATAATATAACTGGGAATTCGGGTGTTACAATTTTCCCCCACTAGAATTAGACATCGCCCTCGATGTCTCACTTTGCGAACAACTCTGGATGCTGCTCCCGCGTCTCACGCTCCGACTCCCAAGTCAGCTCTGACCCTTTCCGATCCTTCCACTGGACCTGCACCAGAGGTACCTCTTTTTTCCTCAAAACCTTGATCTTCCTATCCCTAATCGCCACCGGTCTCTCAATATAGTTCAGGATCGCATCCACCTGAATATCTTCTAATGGCACCACTGCCGACTCATCGGCTATACACTTTCTCAGTTGCGACACGTGGAAGGTGTCATGGATCTGACCCAACTCTACAGGTAACTCCAAACAGTAGGCTACCCTGCCTACCCTCGCGATCACCCTGAAAGGACCGATATATCGGGGCCCCAACTTGCCCCTCTTCTTGAATCGAATCACTCCTTTCCAAGGAGAGACCTTCACGAGCACGAAGTCGCCGACCTGAAACTCGAGCTTGGACCGGCGCCTATCCGCATAACTCTTCTTACAACTCTGAGCGGTCAACAACCTCTGTCTGACCTGCTGAATCTGCTCTGTCGTCTGAAGCACGATCTCAGTACTACCCATCACACGCTACCCTACCTCTCCCCAGCAAATGGGGGTCCGACACCTCCTCCCATACAACAGCTCAAAGGGTGGCATACCAATGCTCGAATGATGACTGTTGTTGTAGGAAAACTTTGCCAAGGGCAAGTATGTGTCCTAACTCCCGCCGAAATCCAACACACATGCCCGGAGCATGTGCTCGAGCGTCTGAATCGTCAGCTCACTCTGCACGTCGGTCTGTGGGTGGTATGCGGTACTAAAATGCAGTCTCGTACCCAATTCCTCATGAAAGTTCTTCTAGAATCTGGAAGTGAAACGTACATCTCGATCTGAGACAATCAAGATCTGCACTCCATGCCGTGATACCACCTCTCTTACGTACATCTCTGTCAACCTCTCCGCGGAAGAGCTCTCACTGATAGCAAGGAAATGAGCGCTCTTCTTCAACATATCTTCAATCACCCAAATTGCATCGACACTTCTCGCAGTCCTTGGCAATTTGGTGATAAAATCCATGGTAATCTGCTCCCATTTCCACTCGGGAATCTCTAACGGCTGCAGCTTACCATGTGGACGTTGGTGCTCGGCCTTAACCCTGCGACAGGTGAAGCATCTCTTTACAAACCATGCGAAATCCCTCTTCATACTGGGCCACCAATAATCCTTCTTTAGGTCCAAATACATCTTAGTAGCCCCGGGATGGATCGAGAACTTCGATCTATGAGCCTCTTCCATCAAAATGGTACGCGTCCTGCCCACAAACGGTACCCATATCCGACCCTGAAATGTCATAAGCCCTCGGCTATCGGTAACGAACTCCGATACCAACCTTACAACTCGCTCTCTCTTCTGGATTTCTGGCCTCACGGCCTCAGCCTGGGCCCCACGAATAGTGTCCAACACCGGAGTCATCAATGTCAATCTCAAACAAACATCTCGCATCAGGGCGCCCTCCGTCCTACGGCTCAGTGCATCGGCTACAACATTAGCCTTGCCCCGGTGGTACAGGATCTCACAATCATAATCCTTCACCACATCCAACCATCTCCTCTGACGCATATTCAGGTTGGGCTGATCCATTAGATACTTCAGGCTCTTGTGGTCCGTGAATATGGTACACCGAATCCCATACAGATAGTGACGCCAGATCTTGAGGGCGAACACCACTGCCCCCAACTCCAGATCATGTGTGGGATACCTCGTCTCATGAGGCTTCAGCTGCGTTGATGCGTATGCTATCACATGACCCCTCTGCATAAGCACCACTCCCAGCCCAGATATCGATGCGTCACAATACACTACGAAGTCCTCCATCTCCTCCGGAAGGGCTAACACCGGAGCTTCGCATAATCTCAGGCAAAGTGTCTCAAAGGAGGCCTGCTGCTTTGGACCCCGTGAAAAAGCAACACCCTTCCGGGTCAACTTGGTGAGTGATGTGCACAAAAGTACCCATTAATTTTAATATTTATAACCTAACAAACTTAGACTAACTATGCACTTATAGGCAGTGTACCTAGTCAGATTACAGTATAGCTTAGGTAAGTCGGGTGTCGATCACAGGGAACGGTGGTGAATTAATTTAATATATTTGATTATAGGTTACAGGTCACACGAAAAGAATAAAGAAATACTTTAATAAATCTCAAACTAACAATTAATTAACAACTCTCGATAAACTAACAAGAAAGCAAATCTCTTCAGGTACTTTGGTTTAGATAAATTACACCTTAAAAACATAGATAATTGCATACACAAATTCATTTATTCATGTTCACGGGTTCCTAAAATGATTAGATTCGCGTTCACTATAACTACTCCTTTAGCAAACAAGTCAATTCAAACAGTGATCAGTTGATTAAACTAACATGCTTCCTAGTGTTCAGTTCGTATCAAGCAAGACTTGTAAATATAGTTAATCAAATTAGTCATTCAATTAACCTCTTTTTGATGGTCATCAAACAAGGCTCACACATTAACTTACTTATTCCCAAGTTAATCCTAGTTTCACATTCGTTATTCTTAGACTTATAATCTCGATGGTCATCAAAATCATAAGAGACAAGCAATCAAGCAGATGTTCATACAACTCAATTTACTTAACAATTAACAGCAAATAATTATCATTAATACGTAAGGATCTTTTAACAAGCTTGTCAAGATAAATTAAACATGAATAAAACAATCCAAATATCAATTAATCCATAAATTAAGGTTTCATCTAATCATAAACACAAAGTAAAAGGTTTTTTACACCTAAATTAGAAACTAAACACATCATAGTATCATAGTGGAATGCTAAGCATGGTCACGTTAACAAACCACATGATTACTGACACGTATCCGCTCTCCAATCCTTCCGATCTCCGCTCCCGTTAGCTTAACGGCCTTCCGGCCGCCTCATAGACCCTCAAAACGGCAACTATGAAGTTTTCTTGTTGCACAAGTCGAAGTGGAATGTCATAGATTATGAAACTGGTGGAATGATATGGGGTATTTATAGTTGATGGAGATGGAATTATATGGAATATTAGAGTTGGATTGGAATAAGGAAACTAATGTGGCTTAGGGATTAAGCAAATAAAGATAAGGAAAGTGGTGCTTGGGGAATAAGTAACTTGGAGGGAATTTCCGTCCAGCTTTTATGCTTCATCTTCAAGGAAGATTTTGGATAAGATAAGTGTCGAATTTGCCAAAGATCCCTCTCACATAAGTCGTAGGAAATTTCGTCTAGTTTTCAGAACATTTTGAATCTCGTCAATTGGACTTGTGAGTCATCAGATATACCCAAAACACTGAAGAGGGGTCAATCTGCCAGCAATATCTTTTTTGCATCTTTTCAGCTCCATTCTCTTTCTTTTGCATTTCATCTCCCATTTTAACTGTAATTAAATATTTCAAAGCATATTAAGTATATTTTAGTTCTAAATAATAATAATAAAGGCTAAAATATTAATATATGTTATACATAAATATATATAAAAATACACATATCAAAATACCCCACACTTAGCCTTTGCTTGCCCCCAAGCAAACTGACTTTTATTATTTCACCAATATCGCATAGAATAATCCATTTCAAACTCATCCATTATCCCAAGACCGCAATGCATGTATTTGTGTCTATAATTCCTAAGAACTTCCCACTCCTAAATACTCACAATCTTTATGAACCTTCACCCCTTAGCTTATACGACATTCACTTTTGCAACCCTCCGAATCAATCCTCAGAAATCTTTCTTAACCTCAAGGTATTTTTGTAAAGCTATCCAAGCATACATAATCTAGAAATTACAACTTTAAAATACCACAATGGAGCTCTTGGAATTCTTCTATTCCTTTGAATATTTGATATTGATTTCTTTGAATTCACCACCTTTTGGATTTTTGGTATCTTCAACTTTTGAACTTTTGGAATTTTGATCTTTTGATCTTCACTTTAGTTGCTCCAAAATTCTTCAAACTTTTCTTGCAATTCTCTTTTTTTTTTTTTTTACATGTAACCCACTTTTTTTCACTCAAAACCTACATGCTTAAGCAGGGGCGCTTAACTTCAACCCTCATTGGTTAGAGTATTAGTCTAAGTGCAATGACTAAATAAGCTTTCCTGGATAGATTTCAGGTTTAGGCTGCAAAAAATATTATGCCATATAAACTACCAGATTACCTTTCATATCTCATGGCTTTTCACTAGGAAATGGGAAGCCACAAATACACTATAACATGTGTAGGCTCAAGTAAACATTTGAGTTCTCATCGGATCATCTCATACAATATTAGAAAAATTTTAAATTATCACTAGATTTTCCTAAATTAACCTATTATTTCAAGTTTATAAATTTTAAAATTTCCTAATCTAGCAATTTTAATTTTCCAATTAAAATTCCTTTTTCAACCTCCTACCCCATACTTATTTCATACAATACCCTCATTGTATGCTAAAACTAATTAAACAAATAAAAGCGGTAAAACGGAAGAAAAGGAACAGACTCCCCTAGGGTAGTAATGGCGAGATCGAATGGGGCTGCTATAAGTTGCTCCATAAATTGCTGGAAGACTGGAAACTGGAACTGCTACTTCTGAATGTGCCGGTAAATAGAATCAAGAACGTCAACTTTTAAAATGTGGTGCAAAAGATTGCAAACCCACACTTAATGGAAGTCATGGCTCTCAATTGTCAACTTCAAACTCTCTCACGACTTTTTTCGCATGACAAATCAGCAGTAAACCCCAATTTTTGAAATTTTGGAAGTGTCCGAAGGGTAAAAATTATGCAAAGATCTGAAACATCAAGAGCATCAACATGGAAAACAAAATTTTAAACAAACAAAAAATAAAAATAAAAATAAAAACTCACTAAAATAACTAAAAAATAGCAAACCAAAATAACGAAAAAGGATATCACAATCACTCGTCTTCGTCGAAATCAAGCTACAATTGTTGATTAAATCCCTTGCATGCAAGAAGTGGTTTGTGAAAACAAAATCTTTCGGGACCTATCAGACTATTTCCTATGTTTTCTTTGTACCATTAACTAAAAGTAGAACAAGAAGTGACCAAACTAGTCAAGAACAGCAAGAGCTCGGTCTTCCACTTAACCACCACGACACGCCTTGCTATACTACGCCTCATAGATTGAGTTGGACAAATCAACAAAGTAGTAGACTAAACAAGTCAAGAATTCCCTAATCGCTTGCAATCTCGAAACCCATGCAAAAAGTAAAACCAAACAATGTGTATGATCACGAATTCCTGCACATAGCAACAAAAACCTTCCCGACAAGTGAAATGATATCAACGAAAATAAAACTAAAAAAAATAAAATAAAAAACTAACTAAAAACAAATAACGAATAATCAAATAAACTAAATTAATTGAAAACCGTTCCCCGACAACGGCGCCAAAAACTTGATGTGCACAAAAGTACCCACTGATTTTAATATTTATAACCTAACAAACTTAGACTAACTATGCACTTATAGGCAGTGTACCTAGTCAGATTACAGTATAGTTTAGGTAAGTCGGGTGTCGATCACAGGGAACGGTGGTGAATTAATTTAATATATTTGATTATAGGTTACAGGTCACACGAAAAGAATAAAGAAATAGTTTAATAAATCTCAAACTAACAATTAATTAACAACTCTCGATAAAATAACAGGAAAGCAAATCTCTTCAGGTACTTTGGTTTAGATAAATTACACCTTAAAAACATAGATAATTACATACACAAATTCATTTATTCATATTCACCGATTCCTAAAATGATTAGATTAGCGTTCACTATAACTAATCCTTTAGCAAACAAGTCAATTCAAACAGTGATCAGTTGATTACACGAACATGTTTCCTAGTGTTCAGTTCGTATCAAGCAAGACTTGTAAATATAGTTAATCAAATTAGTCATTCAATTAACCTCTTTTTGATGGTCATCAAACAAGGCTCACACATTAACTTACTTATTCCCAAGTTAATCCTAGTTTCACATTCGTTATTCCTAGACTTATAATCTCGATGGTCAATAAAATCATAAGAGAAAAGCAATCAAGCAGATGTTCATACAACTCAATTTACTTAACAATTAACAGCAAATAATTATCATTAATACGTAAGGATCTTTTAACAATCTTGTCAAGATAAATTAAACACGAATAAAACAATCCAAATATCAATTAATCCATAAATCAAGGTTTCATCTAATCATAAACACAAAGTAAAAGGTTTTTTACACCTAAATTAGAAACTAAACACATCATAGTATCACAGTGGAATGCTAAGCATGGTCACGTTAACAAACCACATGATTACTGACACGTATCCGCTCTCCAATCCTTCCGATCTCCGCTCCCGTTAGCTTAACGGCCTTCCGGCCGCCTCCTAGACCCTCAAAACGGCAACTATGAAGTTTTCTTGTTGCACAAGTCGAAGTGGAATGTCATAGATTATGAAACTGGTGGAATGATATGGGGTATTTATAGTTGATGGAGATGGAATTATATGGAATATTAGAGTTGGATTGGAATAAGGAAACTAATGTGGCTTAGGGATTAAGCAAATAAAGATAAGGAAAGTGGTGATTGGGGAATAAGTAACTTGGAGGGAATTTCCGTCCAGCTTTTATGCTTCATCTTCAAGGCCGATTTTGGATACGATAAGTGTCGAATTAGCCAAAAGTCCCTCTCACATAAGTCGTGGGAAATTTTTTCTAGTTTTCAGAACATTTCGAATCTCATCAATTGGACTTGTGAGTCATCAGATATACCCGAAACACTGAAGAGGGGTCAATCTGCCAGCAATATCCTTTTTGCATCTTTTCAGCTCCATTCTCTTTCTTTTGCATTCCATCTCCCATTTTAACTGTAATTAAATATTTCAAAGCATATTAATTATATTTTAGTTCTAAATAATAATAATAAAGGCTAAAATATTGAAATATGTTATACATAAATATATATATATATATATATATATATATATATATATATATATATATATATATATATATATATAAATACACATATCAGTGAGTGGCACATCGATCTTGGAGAAATCCCTGATAAATCTCCGATAATAACCAGCCAACTTTAGGAAACTCCTGATATCGGTAGGTGACCTCGGTACCTCCCAACTCATCACTGCCTCAATCTTGGCCGGGTCGACCAATATCCCATTCTGGTTCACGAGGTGCCCTAGGAACTGGACATCTCGCAACCAAAAATCACACTTGGAGAATTTGGCATAGAGCATCTCCGATCTCAGGACTCCAAGAATCTCCCTCAAATGCTCTTCATGCTGCTCTCTGGATCTCGAATACACCAATATGTCGTCGATGAACACGATCACCGAGCGAACCAACATCGGTCTGCACACTCTGTTCATGAGATCCATGAACACTGCTGGTGCATTGGTGTCTCCGAAAGGTATCACCACGAACTCGTAATGCCCATAACGAGTCCTGAATGTTGTCTTCTGGATGTCCTCATCTCGCACCCTCACCTAATGATACCCAGACCTCAAATGGATCTTGGAGAACCAAGATGCTCCCTGCAACTGATCGAACAAATCGTCGATCCTCGGCAACGGGTAACGGTTCTTGACCGTTAGCTTGTTCAACTCCCAGTAATCAATGCACATCCGGTGTGAACCATCCTTCTTCTTGAAAAAAAAAGAATAGGTGCTCCCCATGGCAAACTGCTCGGCCGAATAAACTCCTTCCCCAGCAGCTCCTGGAGCTGCGAGGATAACTCCTGCATCTCTGGAGGCGCAAGGCGATAAGGCGCCTTAGCGATAGGCGCAGCCCCCGGAACCAAATCGATACTAAACTCTACCTACCTCTCCGTAGGCATACCCGACAACTCCTCTGGAAATACATCCGGAAACTCACGCACTATCAGGACCTCGTCAACTGACCTCGGTCTCTCTGAATCAACCCTCGCATCCATCACATATGCTACAAATCCCCTACAGCTCTGCTGTAGACTCTATCTCGCTCTGGTGGCCGAATAAAATGCTTACCCAGCACGTGTACCCTCGTCGTACACCGTAAGAACTCCCCCACTGGGGTCTCGTATGGTCACCAGCTGTCTCTCGCAGTCGATAACCGCTCCCACTTTGCTCAACCAGTCCATGCCCACAATGACACAGACATCCCCATCGCGATACGAACTAAATCAATCGGAAACTCGACGCCGAAAATCTCGAGTACACATCCTCGGATTACCTCGGCGGCATACACCTTCCTCTCGTCAGCTATGGAATGTCTCAGAGGTCGACTCAACACTAATACTGATGTGCTGACTAAAAGCCAAAGATACAAAAGACCGACTCGCACCCGAGTCAAATAACACCAATGCAGGTACAGAAGTCACAAGAAAAGTACCTATGCATAACATAAAATAAACACTATATCCCAACATCAAAATAAATACAAGAAAGGATACATACCAGCCACAACGTCGGGCGCAGCGCAGACCTCCTCCGCAGTCAATTGAAAGGCTCTCCCTCGTGCCTTCGGTACCTCGGCCTTCACTGGCCGGCTCTCAGCAGCTCTGATAGCAGCAGGGGCAGATCCCTGAGGTGCTCCCTGAGCTGTCCCTCGCAACTGTGGACACTCTACCTTGCGGTGTCCGGTCTGGTTGCAATGGAAACACACTGCAAACCCCTTGGGGCAATCCTTGGGCATATGCCCCTCCTTGCCACATTTATAGTATGATCACGCTCTGCACACCCCATTGTGGCTCTTGCCGCACTTACCACAAGTGCGGTCCTTCTGACTCCCAAATCTCGAATCAGTGGGCTTGGCCCGCTTGGCTACCGGTTGAGACTGCGCCGGTCGCCGATCCCTCCCCTGAGACTCAGCCTCCTCCCTAGCATGAGTCTCCAGCTCTATCTCCCTCTTCCGGGCATTTTCCTGAAGCTCAGCAGATGTCTGGTACGTCGAGTTCGCCACGAACTCTCATATATCCCTACTCAAAATGCTCAGATATCGGCTCATACGTGCCTGCTCAAAGGACACGTGCTCTGGGCAGAACATCGCCTGCTCATGGAACATCCTCGTAATCACTGTGACAGACTCAATACCCTGCTTGAGGGTCAAAAACTCCTCGGGCAAACGCTCCCTCTCCACCTGGGGAACGTACTCGTCTCAAAACATAGCAGTGAACCTCTCCCAGGTCACTGCAGCAAGCTCAGCAGGCGTATAATGTACTGTCACAAACTTCCACCAGTCCTTCGCTCCCAAGCGAAGCTGGTTCAGCGTGAACCGGACTCTCAAATGCTCAGGAGGTGAGCAAGTAAAGAAACACCCCTCAATGTCTGAAATCCACCTCATCGCTGCAATCGGGTCCTGGGTCCCATCAAACTCTGGTGTTTTTGTGTTGCTGAACTCCCGGAACAGCAACACATCACCACCATGCGGTCTAGCCGCAGCTACAGCTGCAGTGGCCGCAGCAACAGCAGCATCAGAAGAGCAGCGTATCTCTCGTTAAATGTCTCTATCAGGGTGGTCTTGATAGACCCGAACATCTCTGGAATCTCAGCGCGGATGGCAGCAGGCACCTCATCATGAATCATCTGGCGGAGCTCCTCGTTGCTCACACCCCCTCCACTAGTCCCTGGTCTGTGGCGCGTTTCCACCATGATACCTCTCTTAAATACAACACAAGATATCAAAGACTCGCTCAAGCGTGCACACACTTGATACCCCACTCCTACTTGGTTCTTAGTACCCTAAGGATTCCTACTTGGGTTGCGCACTGACCCGGTGCCTTCGGTAGTACGGGACCAATACTACCGACCACACCAACTCAGCATTCATTCCAAGTCCTCCTCCCAGAGTCCCAAATTTCCAAGCACTCTACTCTCTTAATCATGTGCTACTCACAAGCAGATATCTCATAAGCACCTTGCTGCTATCTAAACACTCTCAAACATTTCTAGCAGCAAAAGCCCCTAGACTAAGGCATCATATATCAGGCCACTCTAGTCCTAATAAGAATACCTAGTCTACTCTATCATTCATATCATAATTCGTCATATAGCATAACATAACATATCTGATAGCACTTATTGTAAGGGTATTTTGGGAAATCACCGTTCGGGCGCTGGCTGATCGTACACACGGCTTTGCTCTGTTTGTCTCAAAACTCTTTTTACTCTTTTCAAAAATTTTACTTTATTATCAAAATTTTCCTCAAATCCTCAGTTTGAGTTCAGATACGCCCGAACATGCATCCGAATCCCTCAAACCAAGGCTCTGATACCAACTTGTAACACCGTAAAATTTAAACAATTTTTTGCATTTTAAAAAAACATATAATTTCATTCATATCCACATTTTAAAACATTCTATCATCATTATCTTAATACAAAACCCCAAGATCAAAACATATGAACTCCAGTGTGCGTGTGTACGAGTCATTCCAACGCCTTCCCGCGATCATCACTGGTACCTGAAACACCACACATAACACTGTAAGCATAAATGCTTAGTGAGTTCCCCAAAATACCACATAAACACATATCAGCCACTTAAGGCTATAACTCTGCTGACCCTCTGGTCGAATATATCTGTTGGACCCTCTTGGTCCCATAACTCTATGGACCCACTGGTCCTAACTCTGTAAAATCTGAGTCATGCATATCACATATCACAATAAATCACAACACATAATATCATGCAAATACACTGGCATATAACTCTAGAATACTTTGTCACATAACTCTGTTACCACACTAGGTAAAGTATAGTGAGAAGACTCACCTCAGATGTCTCGGTATATCTCTGACTCGGTAGAAATATGATCTAGCCTCCGCCTAATTACACAAAGTAAATATTCTCAAAAATATAACTCTCGAGACTAGACTCAACCCTCTCTAGGCGGAAGACCATTTTACCCCTCTATCAGCTCAAAGGCCACCTTGTTGACCAAACCCTAAAAGTCAACAAAAGTCAATGGTCAAACTTGACCCGACTCGTCGAGTGAACTTGGGCGACTCAACGAGTCTACACGTGTCTACTAACTCTTTTAGTCCCACTTGGCACGTCGAGTTCCTCCCCTTACTCGACGAGTCACACCTGGCATGAATCGTGGGGCCACCCCGACTCAACTCGCCGAGTCTCAAGAACAACTCGGCGAGTTCCGCCTTCAACTCCAGTCCCCTAACTCTCTCTGACTCACTGAGTTATTTCCCAACTCGGCAAGTCTACTCACTGAGTGATTTACGGGAAACCCTCACCCTACTCGCCGAGTCTGATCTTTGGACTCGGTGAGTTCATGCCATGCACAAACTCCATAGACCTCCTGAGGTCAGATCTGTTCCTTTAATCCATAGATCTGACCTTCCCAATCATGATAATCACGTAAAGTTCAGACCTTGACACTCATATAACATCTAGATGGTCTAACTTGGTGATTTAGCGCCAAAAATAACATCCTAAGTTCATGGCTCCCAAAATAACTCATAAAGCTCCAAGGGTTAAGGTCTCTGGACCTCTTTGGGTCCAGATCCAAAGCATAAACTCGATAAGGGACCAATTGCTCCACATATCCATCCTCTAAAGGGATTAGAAAACCTTAACTTCTAAGAATCAACACCAAATCTGAAGAAGGTCTGAAAAATACCTCAATATGAAGTCTATGAACTCTGAAGTCACCAGAATTGCACCTCCTTCAGCCTTCTCTTTCCTTGGTCACCTCTTTCTTGCAATTACACCAACAAAATGATCAAGAATGGCCTCTCCTTCCTCACAAACGCTCTAGATCTTTAAGGGTTTCTCTCTAGGGATTGGTAGCCGCAAATGACGGCCCTAAGGGCCTTTAAATAGGTCCCAAACCCAGGAAACTAGGGTTATATTAAACAGCGTGGACTCGCCGAGTCCACTCATGAACTCGTCGAGTCCAGCTGTGAACCCGGATATGAATCCGCGACCATACTCCCTGAGTCTAAACACCAACTCGCCGAGTCCCCTCTCAGCCTCCAAAAAAAAATAAAGGAATAATTAATATACCTGGGAATCCGGGTGTTACAAACTCACTTAGATTATGCTAACACTTGTTCTTTGGTTATTGGTTGTTGTGTATTGGAACATGTAGCTTTACATGATGCCCTGGTGAGGATGTGAGCTTCTTGGGTAGTCTTATTTAGTATCTTGAGATATGATACCATTTGGACATGTTGGGTTTTCATCATATTGTTTTTGCGAACTTTAAACTCTGATGGATTTGTTATGTCATGAATGTAACATTGGCGATGTTTTCAAAAATATGAAAATAAGAGTTTCCCTAACATATTCTGTTAAATAAATGTTTTTAAAAAAAATAAAATAAAAATATGGGTGAAAAATCACGATCCTACACATGTTTCAACCATTTGGTTGTCTTGTTTTCCCATGCCTTTGTGACTATACGGCCCATAAACTTGAACCATAAAGTAAACTATGTATCTTTGTTGGATACAATGTCAACTACAAAGGATTATGATGCCTTGATCTAACATGTCATATTTATACTACATGACATGCACAATTTGATGAGTTATATTTTCCTTATGATGGCTAGTCCCAACCCAAGCAACATTTGGATTTTTATAGTTTCACTGATCCATCATCTACATGCATAGTAAACAAAACAACAACATCTACTTCTACTAAAGTCTCCAACATGTCTACTAGTCCATGTTCTCTTTGTCCACACTCTACTTGCTCCGCTCCTACTTCAAGATCCGAAGCTTTTTCTGTTACACAACCCGATGCTTCCTTGGTCTCGCCCTCTGGTGACAATCCAACATGTAACAACCGGTTATTGCAGGTTAATATAAACCAATAAAAGTCTAACTCATAATCATGCATAAGTGAGACCACATTGCAACCATGTTACATTTAAATCACCTCTAGTAATGAGGTCATGATTTATATATATGTTTCTAGATATATATATATATATATATATATATATATATATATATATATATATATATATATATAAATTAAGAACCATGTTTATATACGTTAACAATCTTACTTTGAAAACCATCCTTGTATGAGTTATATATATACTTATATATTGAAAAACATGCTTATATAAATTAATACAAGTCAACACAAGTCAAAGAAGTGAATTAAAAAGCATGAATTACACCTTACCATTGTGATTTTGGTATTTGGAATCAAATCACAATTAGTTTTTGGTTTTATGGGGACCAAGACCGCATGTGTGACCGAAATCAATTCCAAGGAGAATCTAGGACCAAAATCTCTTCATGGTGGAAGCAATGACCGAAATCAACCCTCCCATGTAAAGTATAGGTCCGAAATCAATATCTATGAGTGTACGCAAAAGTGATTTCGGTCATGCTAGACCGAAATCCTTCCCACTTAGGCCGAAAACCCCCTTTTGATTAAGATAAGATGCCTTCCCAATGAACTATTACACTTATCTATGTAAATATAACTTCACTAACACTTCTTATCACATCCTCTTATCTCATTCCATATATATATATATATATATATATATATATATATATATATATATATATATATATATATATATGTATATATTATAGGCCGAAATCACACTCACTTATTCCATTTCATGTTCGAAATCAATTACAAATCCACTCAGAACTCATAAACCTTACTTCAAATCTTCATAAGTCTTACCCAGTAACCTTCAAATCTCCATATTTCACCAACGAACACTTCACACTACATCCGAATTTCCCAAATCTGTTTTACACGTTGTAAGTATTTAATACAAACTAGTGTTAGTTAACACTTTAATCTATTAGATTATCTAATTTATAGCCGATATTATGTGTTAATATAAATTAGGATACGGTTAATCTATATGTGTTCTAACCCGAGGATCACGCCAACCACATCCTATCTAACCAAGAACACACACCCCGAGGTGAGTTCATACCCCCACATTTTTCCAAGATTTTTCTATGTTTTAGGGGGAAATACAAGTAAAACACACAAGAAATCTTGTGTTTAAAAATATAAATCGTTTATTATGTTTCCTTTTATTTTATAAACACTTTACTTAAAAATATGTTAAAACGCAACAATTATCATTTCAGCAGAATATACAGTATAAAATATAATAGGTATAGTTTTGGAAAATATGCACTATTTTACCATGTTCAGAATAAAATAGGTATAGTTTATGAGACATATATGTTGGATTAGTGTCTAAGTCCATAACTATTTTGGTATATACTTGACCCGATGGTGCATGGTCCTTTTGGGTTGCCTTCACCAAAGCAACTTGATAGGATGAATTATGGAGAGAAAGGATTAAATATGATTTATTAATATATTATGGGAATAATATATTAAAGGAGAAATCATATTGTTTAATTAATATTAGTCAATAATTAATTGGTAATTAGTTTTGTGACTAAAAGAGATTAATTAAACTTAAGGGACTGGAATTGGAATTATAAGATAATTGCAATTTGGGCCATGGATTGCCTTTTATTATAAGGTGGACGAATTCTATGGGGAAGCCCATATGAAATCGTCCAAGGCCTTATGGAAAGGGCTCCATGGGTTGCTTAGGGCGTAAGCAAGTAAATTAGGGTTTCCTTGTTAGATAACCCTAATTGCCTCACTATATATAGATCCCTTAAGGACCAGAAACGTGGCTAAGCTTCTTGCTAAGGTTTCACACGAGTTTTGGCAGCCTCTAACCTCTCTCCTCTTCATCCTCTTGCTTATGGTGTTTGTGAGCCATTAGAGGAGTGACACTTGTGACTCTAAGCCTTCCAAAGTCAATTCAAGAAAGAATTGGGATTGTTATTACTACATAACAATCAAGGTAATATTATAAACCTATTCTTATGTTAATATGATTACTTGTATGTTAGAATTAGGGTTTATAGTCTTGGATAACTTGCATGTACAATAGAGAAACCTAGATCCAAGCATTAGGGTTTATATGAGCACATAGGATGTTCTTAGGACCAAAACCCATCAATATATACAGTTTATTCAATACAAAAAGAGTATTACATTTCATTTACTAAAGGGTATTACATTTCATTTATTAACGGGTATTACATTTAAATTACAAAAGGGTATTACATTTCATTTACTAAAAGGGTTTTCAGTTTATTACTCATAAACTCGTTGAAGAAATTTGTGAGACGCCTGCAATGTCATTAACGTTTCCGACACTTGAAGAACGTCGTGTTCAGGCCATCTTAGGTCATAGTATGGTTATAAGAGCTCACATGGAGAAAACAACGACACATTTACGGAGTAATATATTTTCAGATAGTTTCATTTGAACATTAACTTTACATTTGGTTTACGAGGCAAACATACCATCAAATAGTTTTATATAATAATAAAACTACATTACACGATTTCTCAGTACAACGCAGATTACATTTCAAGAAACATACATTTAAAGGTATTACATACTAGAACAACTACAGTATACTATTTTCCTAGTACAATGCCACTTACAATTTTGAAAGGACTATTATTGTTTACTCTATGATGACTTAGCGTATACGTTAGGGTTATATATAATAAAAATCCTATACGCATTAGAATGCGTGTTTCCGCCTTACTTCCTGTTCCTTGTTTGGTTGTGGATTTTGGGCAGAGTTACTCATTCGATTCTCCGTTTGATCTTGATTATATATAACTTGTATACTCTAAGTGATCATAGGAGGAAGCAGTATGGGCCACACCACTTACATGAATTAGAACTTCAAAGTATAGATTATAAACATAAGAAACTTATACATTTTGGTCTTAAGGTATTAAGACTACAATGCATTTACAACAAAAAATATAGGATTTTCTGGATGAACACACTTACGTTTTCAACGAACTAAGAACATACTTTTATATAAGAAATGTTTATGAACTCACCAACTTAAATGTTGACTTTTTTTTTCAAACCACTTGTTCTCTCAGAAAATTAGTAGACAGGTACCCTCATAGGTGTCACAAAGAAGGAGCATAGTAGCATCACGTCTTAGCTTTTGTTATAATGTTGATGTCAAATAGATATATATTTTCAATATGATGGTTGTGTTGCTTGATTACTATTATTCAATTGTTATGATATTGTACATTATGTCATCCACCCCCGAATGTTTCTGCCGTTCCGGTTTGGGGGTGTGACAGAATGGTATCAAAGCATTGTTTATAGTGAACTAAGTATATCAAACCATATAACATATACAACTATAAATACAATAGGATAAAAACACTCGGACCAAGAGTTATACTTTTAAAATATAACAATATTTTTATAAAAGTATACATACATACATACATATATACATACATACATACATACATACATACATACTAGAACAGTGTCATAATAAGAACAAAACAAAAGTATTTAGAAAGTTGAACAACACGAGTAGGCCTCGGGATATATAATCAGGTATGGGAATAATATAACCTGATCAACTATATTTATCCGAGAGGTGATTAGCATATGCCAAGGAATGGTCATGGTGTTCCAACAAGCCTAAAACTTACCAATCCTATATGCAAAGGAATACTAGAACTAAACATAAAGTTTAAAATACTATAGGAGTATTTTATGATACTATACAATAACAACAAGTCTAAAACTTATCAACTTTGTATACCAAGAAAATTTAGAATCAAACATAAAGTTAAAATACTATAGGAGTATTTTAAGGCGCTATAAATAACTTATGTGAAAATTGAAAGACCCTTACTGGTAGATCTATAATTGTTGAGTGTATATGCTAAGCTTATATATAATAGACTTAGAATTTGTGATTTCACTCTACTTCTTGTTCCTTGTTTGGTTGTGGTCTTAGAGTAGGATCACCTATTCGAAGGTCTATTCAATCTTAGTTATATATAACCTTTATACACTAAGTGATTATAGGAGGACCCGGTAAGGATCATCATAAAAATTTCAATAGAATTGCTTTTATTAATCTCATAGATTCTTTATACACTCTTATTCTTGCACAAACTGATGGGTTTTAGCCATAAGAACTTTCCTATGTGCACATGCAAAACCCTAATGCTTGGATCTAGGCTTTCTAATTAAACATGCTTTGAATCCAAGACTTCTAATGACTATTTAGGTGTAATAACAATATTGAAACAGATCTAGAATCATACCTTTGAATTCCTTGTTGATCTTGTTGTCTTGGAGCTTCTAGAGTCACAATTATCACTCCTCTAATGGCTTACAAACACCAAATAGCAAGGAGGATGATTTGAGAGAGAGGAAAGGGGAGGAAATCGGCCAGGGTTTCTATACTTTAGATGAAGTCACGATTTCCTTATGCCATAGGGTCTATTTATACTTGTAGATTCCTTAAGGGTTACAACCTAAACCCTAATTGGATAATCTCCTCTTAAGGCTATCCAAATCCATTCCTTAGATAATCCCTTGGACGATTTGAAGCTATCCTTAGCTTATAGAATCCGTCCAATACATATCTACATGGATTTACAGTCTAAAGTTTAACTATCAAAGAATTGACAGTTTATACCCTCTTATTTAATTAATCTCTTTAAGTCACCAAATTAATTCCAATTAATTCTATGACTTATATTAATCAAATAACAATATTATTATTCTTTATATTATTCCCATAATATATTAATAATATTTATTCTCTCTTAATAAATCATCCTATCAAGTTGCTATGGTGAAGGCAACCCAAAAGGACCATACACAACCGGGTCAAATATTTGCCTAATATAGTTGCAGCCTTAGACACTATTCCAACAGTCTCCCACTTGGATAAGTCTAGTATCTATATGCACTAGTACAATTCGGTTTGCAATCGTAGCTCTCAAAGACGTTGTCAAACTCTGATCTAATCAATATTGTCCTTTAGATAAGGGATCGTACAGTCATCTGTTAGATATCATGCTGACAATCCTATGAATGGTTAGTCAAGCATTTAGGTTTCTCGATCTCTGATTTATTCGATATAGAACTTAATCGAACACATCAATTCAGTTCTGACCGGGCCCGACACATAAGTCAAATCAAATCATCGAGCGACCGAGATATCTCTTCTACCCTCCTAGGATAAAATTTACAGATAAACTTCGACTTATATGCATTTACTTATTCAATAATCAACTATACACAACAATGCGTTTTATAACATTGAGTTACCAACGCGTTTTCGCATTATCAATGTACAATCAATTAACAAATAACAAACCATATATCTAGGTTTTAAGACTATATGATATTATCGTCTTGCGATCACCCTTTTATATCATATTCCATAAGGTGATTCCAGCAAGCACGGGTTTGTTCCAATGCTCAACACTAGTTCGTAAGCACTCATGAACGTTGCAGCAACCCTTTGCTATGTCTAACACCATTTAGACAATCTACACACCAATTCATGACAATCTTCATTCATATCTACTTCCAACATATGAACGATTGTGGACAATTTGAACAATTCGATTATTCCTAATAAACTCAATTATTTTGGAAGTCAAAACATGCAAAGTGAAACAATAGCTAAACAATTAACATAAGATAGTAACATTACTCATAAATAAAACTCCTTTATTTAATTATCTAATGTTAATTACATTTATCTATTACATGTTTCTAATACTATCTAATCTACGCTAATATCATCCTTCAGCCCAATACTCCTAGCATGCTGCAAGTGCTTAACCCTACTCAGTCCTTTCGTAAGCGGATCTGTTGGGTTATCTTCCGATGATATCCTCTTCACTACGAGTTGTCCTTCTACACAATGTCTAATGAAGTGATATTTTCTGTCGATATGTCATGATCTACCATGATCCCTTGGTTCCTTGGTCAAGGCAACTGCTCCTTCGTTATCACAGAAAATCTCCATGGGCTCCTTTATGGCAGGTACAACTCCAAGATCACCGATGAAGTTCTTCAGCCATATTGCCTCCTTTGACGCTTCGCTCGCTGCAATGTTCTCTGATTCGCACGTTGAATCAGCTACGGTTTCCTGCTTGGAACTTTTCCATGTCACTGCTCCTCCATTTAGGGTAAAGACCCAACCCGACTGCGAACGGTAGTTGTCCCTGTCGGTCTGAAAACTGGCTTCACTATACCCTCGCACCTTCAAATCATCACTCCCTCCGAGGACTAAGAACCATTCCTTCGTCCTCCGAAGGTACTTAAGGATATTCTTCACCGCAATCCAATGGGCTCTGCCAGGATTCCCTTGATATCTGCTAACCATGCTCAAAGCGAAGGCTACATCAGGGCGAGTACAAGTCATAGCGTACATGATTGAGCCAACTGCGGAAGCGTATGGTACTCGGCTCATTTATGCTATTTCAGCTTCGGTACTCGGACTTTGAGTCTTACTCAATTTGGCATTACTTTGTATCGGTAATTCTCCCTTCTTCGAGTTTTCCATACTAAAACGTTTTAGTACCTTCTCTAAGTAAGTGTTCTGACTAAGTCCAATTAGTCTCTTACTTATTTCTCTTACTATCCTTATTCCCAAAATGTAAGAAGCCTCTCCGAGGTCCTTCATAGCGAAGCACTCCCCGAGCCAGGACTTAACCTCCTGCAGAGTCGGGATGTCGTTTCCTATGAGTAATATGTCATCGACATATAGAACGAGGAAGCTTACTATACTCCCACTGGCTTTGACATATACACATGATTCATCTTCGCTTCGTACAAATCCAAACTCTTTGACTTTCTCATCGAAGCAAAGATTCCATCTGCGAGACGCTTGCTTAAGTCCATAAATGGACTTCTCAAGCTTACACACTCTATTCGGATGCTTCGGATCCAGAAACCCCTCTGGCTGAGCCATGTAAACATCCTCAGCCAACTTTCCATTAAGGAAAGCGGTCTTGACATCCATTTGCGAAATCTCATAATCATGAAATGCGGCAATTGCTAGCATCACTCTAATAGACTTCATCTTCACAACTGGTGAGAAGGTCTCATCATAGTCAACTCCAGGAGTTTGAGTAAAGCCCTTCGCAACCAATCGTGCTTTATATGTGTGTACGTTCCCATCCACGTCGGTCCTCTTCTTGAAGATCCATTTGAACCCAACGGTGTTACGTCCGGGCACATTATCAACCAAATTCCAAACTTGGTTATCATACATGGATTGGATCTCGCTATCCATTGCCTCTTTCCATTTCGCAGACTCCGGGCCTGCCATGGCTTCCTTATAGCTATTAGGTTCATCAAGATTTATTAGTGTACCATCACTAATATACGTGTCCCCTTCGGTAGTAATATGAAAACTATAAAACTGGGGTAGAACTCTAACTCTATCGAAACGTCTAAGAGGTAAGGATTCGTCAATCGGTTCAACCGGAGTTTCCTCCTCGGGTTGAGTGCCAGCGGTAGAGGTTCCTTCATTTATTGACTCTTGAATCTCTTCAAGTTCGATTTGCCTCCCACTGTCTCCTTGGCTTATGAGTTCTCGCTCTCGGAAAACTCCTCTCCTCGCAACGAAGACAACATTGTCCTTTGGTCTATAGAAGAGATATCCAAAGGATGTCTGCGGGTAGCCGATGAAAATACATCACTCACTTCGAGGTTCGAGCTTGTCGTGAGTATCTCGTCTTACGAAAGCCTCGCAACCCCAAATGTTGATATGTGCTAACGAGGGAGCTTTCCCTGTCCACATCTCGTGAGGTGTTTTGGCAACCTTCTTAGTAGGGACTCGGTTAAGGATATGGGCAGCAGTCTCTAAGGCATACCCCCAAAAAGAGGTAGGTAGTGAAGCATGACTCATCATAGAGAGAACCATATCCAATAAGGTTCGATTACGCCTTTCTGCCACACCATTCAACTGCGGTGTCCTAGGAGGCGTCAATTGCGAAACTATTCCACACTCCTTGAGATAATCGTGGAATTCAAGACTTAGGTACTCTCCTCCTCGATCGGATTGAAGCATCTTGATTTTCCTGCCCAATTGATTCTCCACTTCATTCTTGAACTCTTTGAACTTTTCAAAAGTTTCTGACTTTTGCTTGATTAAATAGATATACCCATATCTACTATAATCATCGGTAAAAGTCACGTAGAAGCGGTTCCCATCCTTCGTGGTTGATCTAAACGGTCCGCATACATCGGTATGTATTAGGTCCAATAGACCCTCACCCCTTTCACACGTACTCGTGAAGGGTGATTTAGTCATCTTTCCAAGTAAACAAGACTCGCACGTGTCATCTTCCCTAAGGTCGAATGACTCCAACACTCCATCCTTTTGGAGTTGGGCTATGCGTTTCTTGTTGACATGTCCAAGACGACAATGCCACAAGGATGCTTTATCCATACTGGTGGAAGAATCTATGTTCAAAACATCATTTCCTAAGTTATCAACAATCATAACAGTTTCATAAATTCCATTACACGGTATAGCTTCAAAGTAAAAGACACCATTTAGATAAGCCAAAATAGAACCATTCTCATTATTAAAAGAAAATCTAAAACCTTGTCTATATAAACCATGAAATGAAATGATGTTTCTAGCCATTTCTGGTGAATAGCAACAATTGTTCAAATCTAAACATAAATTATTCCTAAGCACTAAAGAATACACTCCAATCTTGGTCACAGGCGACGATCTTCTGTTCCCCATGATTAGATTGATTCTTCCTTGCTCCACATCCCTACTTCTTCTTAGTCCCTGCACATTAGAACAAATGTGATAACCACAACCGGTATCAAGAACCCAAGAAATAGCATGATTAGAATCGTTAGATTTAATTGTATATATAGCTGCAAAAAATGGCTTGATCTTTCCTTCCTTGATGGCTTGCAGGTATTCTGGGCAGCTTCTCTTCCAATGTGCTATCTTGTGGCAGTGGTGGGACTCTGCCTCCTTCGGGTTAGGGCAGGGCTTAGCGGGATCAACTTTGGTCCCACTAGAAGAGGCCCCATCTCAGGCTTTAACCTTGCGATAGTTCTTAGACGAAGCCTTCCTCTTCTTTCCCTTTCCTTGACCAATAGCCAAGACAGGAGCAGCGGGTGGATTGGGAGTTGGCATAACAGACTTGTCTTTGAAGTTGCTCTCAGCGACCCTCAAGAGACCTTGGAGTTTGCTTAGGGTGACCTCCTCTTTGTTCATGTGGTAGGTCATCCTAAATTGATTGTACATCGGAGGCAAAGAGTGAAGCACCATGTCGATCGCCAAGTCTTCCCCAAAGTCAACATTTAACTTGCGAAGGTGGTCGACATACCTTTGCATCTTTTGCAGGTGCACGGTAAGAGACTCTCCAAGACCCATCTTAGCGGAAATCATGTTAGTGAAAATCTCATAACGCTCTTGTCTCGCGTTTTGGTGGTATCTCTCCAATAAGTCTTGATGCATCTCGTACGGGTACATGTCCTCGTAGGACTTTTGGAATTCGGGGTTCATGGTGGCTATCATGATGCAATGTACCTTCGTTGCATCTCGCTCATGAGTTTCAAAATTGGTAATTTCGGCCGGAGTAGCGATTTCAGGGTTGATCTTCTCGAGCTTCTCATCGAGGACATACTCTTTATCCTCATAGCGAGCAATGGTGCGAATGTATCTTATCCATTCGCTAAAGTTCGTTCCATCGAAGGTGACCTTTTGGCAAAGGCTCATCAACGTGAAAGAACTAGCAGCAGCGTTGTTTGCGTTCGACATCTACAATTAGAAAAAGGACAAAGATAGATTAGAACATGAATCCATATTATCACCCAATAAGAAAAATTAGGGCTAGGATCCAACAACAACATTTACATATTAGAAAAGGGATGCCGTAATCTAACATGCAAATAAATTGAAGGTAAGTGAATGACGATTCACTAATTCTCCACCATAAAACCTAACTATTAGTCCTAAATGCATTGAGAATTCCTAGGTTCAGATGAGATTCATTGAAAACTATTCAATGGCATGTTTAAATCTCGATATGCCCCTCTAGTTTGTGACTAGGATACCGAGGATCACAAAGCGAGTGTGAATTACCATGCAAATTCACATGGTGCCTTCATTGTAACGATCACCTATTCGATGTGCTGGTAAACCACACACACTCCATCGAACTATGATAAACAATGAATCACCCTTTGCCACCTTTGCATAGAACCAATTAGTGTGCCGGTAAACCACACACGCTCCACTAACTTCTTAGCAAGGGTGTAAAGTGTAATTTCATGGGATTGCATCAATTCACTTTTCCTAAAGTAACTAAGATTGGGAAATTTTAAAAAATGTAGTTACTTTGTATTACTTATTATACTTTTAATGAGAGGATGAGGTTGCCCTATCCTACCCGTTCGGCTAACGACCCTTCACCGATCAAGCAAGCGGTGGGTGTGAGTGTACACCCATTAAGCGCCATTTTATAGGTCGCAACCTTATACCCACCTTATAGATCGGCTTCGTGAATGAGGCCTACTAACGGTAAGACTAGCATTTTAGTTTTATATATATATATATATATATATATATATATATATATATATATATAGTAATCTTGTAATATTATATTAGTATAGGGTTGTATTTTAAACATTTTAAAATCTAGGGTTTGAAATTTAAATTGTCTAAATTAAAACTTTTAATCACAAAATATAAATTTCAAAACTTGAGGAAAGTTTTAAACATTTAAAACATGGAGAATCAAATAACAAATAATTTCAATTAACAATTAATTTCCTAATTATCTATATTTGATTTATTCAAGATTTCTTGCAAGATAATTACAAAAATAATCAAAATAATTAATTAATTAATTATCATATAAGGAAATTAAATATTTTATTAGTCGATAAATATCTTTAATTAGATCCAGATAATAGTCATATATCAAAAAATTGGATTAGGGTTGATCTAATATGATTAAGGTAAGTTTCCATAAGATAATCATGAAGAAATCCCGAATCTGGCCATTCCTGACGCTTGGACTCGCCGAGTGCACCAAGTGACTCGCCAAGTCATGCCAACTCGCCGAGTCCACTATGGAACTCGCCGAGTCCATGACTCAAAAACACAAAAATTGAATTTTGCAATTTAGTTTTAGACAACTAAGCAACAATTTAATGAAAACCAAGTTAGGCTCTGATACTACTGATGGGTTTTAGCCATAAGAACTTTCCTATGTGCGCATGCAAAACCCTAATGCTTGGGTTTAGGCTTTCTAATTAAACATGCTTTGAATCCAAGACTTCTAATGACTATTTAGGTGTAATAACAATATTGAAACAGATCTAAAACCATACCTTTGAATTCCTTGTTGATCTTGTTGTCTTGGAGCTTCTAGAGTCACAATTGTCACTCCTCTAATGGCTTACAAACACCAAATAGCAAGGAGGATGATTTGAGAGAGAGGAAAGTGGAGGAAATCGGCCAGGGTTTCTATACATTAGATGAAGTCACAATTTCCTTATGCCATGAGGTCTATTTATACTTGTAGACTCCTTAAGGGTTACAACCTAAACCCTAATTGGATAATCTCCTCTTAAGGCTATCCAAATCCATTCCTTAGATAATCCCTTGGACGATTTGAAGCTATCCTTAGCTTCTAGAATCCGTCCAGTACATATCTATATGGATTTACGGTCTAAAGTTTAACTATCAAAGAATTGACAGTTTATACCCTCTTATTTAATTAATCTCTTTAAGTCACCAAATTAATTCCAATTAATTCTATGACTTATATTAATCAAATAACAATATTATTATTCTTTATATTATTCCCATAATATATTAATAATATTTATTCTCTCTTAATAAATCATCCTATCAAGTTGCTATGGTGAAGGCAACCCAAAAGGACCATACACAACCGGGTCAAATACTTGCCTAATATAGTTGCAGCCTTAGACACTATTCCAACACAAACGACATATCTAGACATCGTAACCCCACTACAACAACCAACATAGAAGTTGAGGAAGAACCAAAAGAGGGTTCACGGGGAGGATTCCAAGAAGGGATCGGTCTAAGAAAAAGGCGTTGGAGAAATTGTTAATGAACCTTACCCTATTATGAGCAGACATGAGACCCTTTTTACCTTCATCTTTCTAGGACATATTCACACAACGTACATACACCCGCTACATAATACTTCGAACACTACCACCTACAAATCAAGCATTACCACTGATTGTTCCATGAGAGGCCCGCTTGAACATTCGGGTTCAGACCCTCCATCATGAAGTAATGGAGATCAGTAGAAAAGCCCAGAACATGACGATGCAAATCCAACACATCCACGAAGAACAAAGAACACCATATGGATGCCATGCCTAAAAGTAGATCAGGGAGATGATACAGACCACCTACACTCTTTAGAGGAAGAGATAGCCATGAGACAATGAATCTTTGTAGCTAAATCTAGTGTAGTCATAGCAAATCAGAGAAACGGAAGGGGACTACTCACGTGATGTTTGAGATAGTGGTTCACCATGCGTGTCAATTTAATAACTAATAAACTAATATAACCTAGTGAGTTAGTGACTACGCTACTCTCACTATGTGTTAGACTTATCACACCTTTCGTCATAACTGGTAGTAGAAAAATCAAGAGAGATATGCCCTTCCAAAACCCATGAAACTAGATCAACTTAAGATTTTGACACCTATATTCTATTTTGTTAAACCTAACATTGGCACAATACCTACTCCAACTCGCTACCATAAATACATCATAGGGATGTTGATCGAAACATTGAGAATTGTACAACAAAAACGGGAAATTTATATGTGTATATATAAATAGATAGAATACAACTAGCAACGACCATAGTTACTTACGAACTCATTTCACACCATGCAACAGAATCATGCCTTCACATGGAAGTAATCAGCATACCGGCGCAACACTAGTTCTACAAATAGACCCCGCTACATTCCAAGCCGCCGTAACAGTTGCAGTGACAGTTGTCATGGCACAACTCAACGCTAACAGCACACACGGAAATGGAAACGATGTCGACAATTCCAATTGTAATAATAACCAAGGAAACCAACAAGTGTCTACATACAAGGATACCCCAAACCAAACTTAAGAACAAGAAACGGAAGTTCTGGAATAAGAAGGGTTGTTCGACGCAAGGACATACCAAAAGACAACAGACTGGGGTAGTCCCTACCGCCACCGTCCCTACTACCTCAGTACCGAACAAATCATATGTTGGAAGCCTCCCAAAATGCAACAAGTACAGCTTCCATCACTTTAGAGTCTGTCGAGAACTGCATTGCAACCACTGCAACAAGAACGGGCATACCACTCGTCCTTGTAGGGTGCTAGCTCGAGAGACCGCCCGGGCTACCGATACTAGAATGAATCAGGCTTGCTATGTATGTGGTGAAACGGGGCATTTCAAGAGGAACTTCCCAAAAGCGAGGACTGTTGAGGGTGTAGGAAAAGCTTTAACCATGGGGCAGGAGGAGGACATGAACGATCCTACCATAGATACCTGTACGTTCCTACCTATATAAATCATATGCATGCATACCTTACTATAAGGATACGAAGAGGAGTTTTCTTGAGTCACCAATTTACAAAACACATTCAGACAAAAACCACAATCACACAACGAAACATTCACAACATAAATGGCTAACGGTATGACCGAAACCACAGCCAGACAAATACGTAGGATGAACAATAACACTAAAACAACAAGGTAATCCAAAACAGTTTAATAATGATTACAATAGGAAATTTCAATATGATCACCGACATGTATTGGTTAAGTTCTAACAATACCAATATCACATGATGCGGAAATGACTGTTCGCCTAAACTTACCGACTAACTGAATCTTCGTCACTTATGATGAACCAAACCCACACCCTCCCACCCCCATCTTATGTACAACTTACCATCCCTAAATAAATATCCGAATTAAACGAAACAAAGTCACATACTAATAATCAAGGTCCACTTGAATGCCAAGCGAGGACCTGAATTCACTGGGTAACAGAAAAATATGATGAAACAAAATTACCCACATCTTTTCTCTAGTTCATGGGTCCCACTTTAGAAATAATTTCGGGACGAAATTCCGTCTAATGGGGGGATAATGTAACAACCGGTTATTTCGGGTCAATATAAGCCAATAAAAGTCTAACTCATAATCTTGCATAAATGAGACCACATTGTAACCTTATTACATTTAAATCACCTTTAGTAATGAGGGCATGATTTTTATGTGTATATATATATATATATATATATATATATATATATATATATATATATATATATATATATATATATAAATTAAGAACCATATTTATATAAGTTAACAATCATACTTTGAAAACCCTACTTATATAAGTTATATACATACTTATATATTGAAAAACATGCTTAAATAAATTAATAAAAGTCAACACAAGTCAAAGAAGTGAATTAAAAAGCATGAATTACACCTTACCATTGTGATTTCGGTATTTGGAATCAAATCACAATTAGTTTTCGGTTTTGTGGGGACCAAGACCAGATGTGTGACCGAAATCTCTTCTTAGGAGAATCTAGGACCCAAATCTCTTCATGGTGGAAGAAAGGACCAAAATCAACCCTCCCATGTGAAGTATAGGACCGAAATAAATATCTTTGAGTGTAAGCAAAGTGATTTCGATCATGCTAGACCGAAATCCTTCCCACTTAGGCCGAAAACACCCTTTATGATTAAGATAAGATGCCTTCCTAATGCACTATTACACTTACCAATGTAAATATCACTTCTTTGACACTTCTTATCACATCCTCTTATCTCATTCCGTATATATATTATAGGCCGAAATCACACTCACTTATTCCATTTCATGTTCAAAATCAATTACAAATCCTCTCAAAACTCATAAACCTTTCTTCATATCTTCATCATAAGTCTTACCCAGTAACCTTCAAATCTCGATATTTCACCCAAGAACACTTCACATCTACATCCAAAGTTCCCAGGAACTATTTTACACCTTGTAAGTATTTAATACAAACTAGTATTAGTTAACACTTTAAATTATTAGATTATCTAATTTATACCTGATATTATGTGTTAATATAAATTAGGATACGGTTAATCTATATGTGTTCTAACCTGAGGATCACACATCATACCTAACCAAGAACACACACCTGAGGTGAGTTCAAACCCCCACATTTTTCCAAGCTTTTTCTATGTTTTAGGGGGAAAATACAAGTAAAACACACACGAAATCTTGTGTTTAAAAATATTAATCGTTTATTATGTTTCCTTTTATTTTATAAACACTTTACGTAAAAATATGTTAAAACGCAACAATTATCATTTCAACAGAATATACAGTAGAAAATATAATAAGTATAGTTTTTGGAAAATAGGCACTATTTTACCATGTTCAGAATAAAATACAGAAAACAAATATATAAACTATAATAGGTATAGTTTATGAGACATATATACAGTTTATTCAATACAAAAAGAGTATTACATTTCATTTACTAAAGGGTATTACATTTCATTTACTAGCGGGTATTACATTTAAATTACAAAAGGGTATTACATTTCATTTACTAAAAGGTTTTCAGTTTATTACTCGTAAACTCGTTGAAGCAATTTGTGAGATGCCTTCAAAGTACTTATCTAAGTGTCAAAAAAATTCTTCACTTATAACCAGAGTCTCTTGTAGGGCGAGTGAGATATTTGTGTATAGATCTATACAGGACTGACAATACCGCACATCTACTATTAGCTACAGTTACGCCGGCAAATCTAGGTTGACAAATGTCGTTAATGTTTCCGATGTCTGAAGAATGTCGTGTTCAGGCCATCTTAGGTCATAGTATGGTTATAAGAACTCACATGGAGAAAACAACGACACATTTACGGACTAATATATTTTCAGATAGTTTCATTTGAACATTAACTTTACATTTGGTTTATGAGGCAAACATACCATCAAATAGTTTTATATAATAATAAAACTACATTACACAATTTCTCAGTACAACACGGATTACATTTCAAGAAACATACATTTAAAGGTATGACATACTAGTACAACTACAATATACTATTTTCCTAGTACAGTTCAACTTACAATTCTGAAAGGACTATTATTGGTTACTCTATGATGACTTAGCGTATACGTTAGGGTTATATATAATTAAAATCCTGTACGCATTAGAATGCGTGTTTTCGCCTTACTTTCTGTTCGTTGTTTGGTTGTGGATTTAGGGCAGAGTCACTCATTCGATTGTCCGTTCGATCTTGATTATATATAACTTGTATACTTTAAGTGATCATAGGAGGAAGCAGTATGGGCCACACCACTTGCATGAATTAGAACTTTCAAGTACAGATTATAAACATAAGAAACCTTGACATTTTGGTCTTAAGGTATTAAGACTACGATACATTTACAATAGAAAATATAAGATTTTCTAGATAAACACACTTACGTTTTTTAAGGAACTAAGAACATACATTTATATACGAAATGCTTACGAACTCACCGACTTAAATGTTACCATTTGTATTCTCAGACAATTAGTAGACAGGTACCCTCACAGGGGTTACGAAGACGGAGCATAGTAGCGTCACGTCTTAGCTTTTGTTATAATTTTGATGTCAAATAGACAATGTTTTGAACACAATGTAAGTTATATATTTTCAATATGATGGTTGTGTTGCTTGATTACTATTATTCAGTTGTTATGATACTGTACATGACGTCATCCACCCCCGAACATTTCCGCCGTTCCGTTTTGGGGGTGTGACACAACACCACTTCAACCTTCAAACATGCCTGATCCAAATTCAACAACTCCAATTACAAGAGCTCAACATGGTGTTTTCTGACCTAATCCTCAATACCATGCACTTGCCAAAATGATATATGGATTGGTTCTTCTTACTACTTTCTTGAACATATCTAAGCCTAAAGGTTTTAAATATGCTTATAAATCTTAAGGTTGGTTCACTGCAATGAATGATGAAATCGGTGCCTTACACGATAATCACACTTGGGACCTTGTTCCACGTCCTTAAAATGTTAATGTAGTTGGCTTAAAATGGGTGTATCGCACCAAGTTTCCAGCAGATGGGTTTGTCGAACACCTTAAAGCTTGATTTTTTGCCCAACGATATACCCAGGTACCCGGTTTTGATTTCAATTCGACTTTTAGTCCTGTCATAAAAGCATCTACAGTACGCATTCTTTTCAGCTTAGCAGTCATGAGAAACTGGTTTTTACATAAATTGATGTAAAAAAACCGTTTCTAAATGATTTTCTCTCAGAAACGATTTTATAAAACAGCCATTCGGCTATGTGGATGCTCGTTATCCAAACAATGTATGTCATCTTCGAAAAGTGTTATATGGATTAAAACAGGTACTACATGCATGGTTTCAACGTTTCAGAGATTTTATAACTCGTATTGGGTTTATGTGCATTCATGAAAACACTTCCTTATTTGTTCTCGAAAAGGGTACCAACATATTATACTTGTTTGTTTCGACAAAGTAATTCTCACAAGAAATAATGAGCTCATGATTGCATCCTTGATATCACAAATGCATTGCACTTTTTTAATTAAAGATTTAGGTAGGCTCAACTATTTTATTGGTTTGGAATTTAGCTACACTCCAAATGGTCTATTCCTAAGTCAGTCTAAGTATGCTTCTCATATATTTTTTCATGCTCAGCTTCATGAGAGCAAGTCTCTTGCAACACCGATGATTCCTGGTCAACAATTATAACGTTAGGGAAACCCATTTCCTTATCCCATGCTTTACCACTCTTTGGTTGATGTTTTGCAGTACCTGACGATCACTCGCCCAGATATTTCATTTGCAGTTAACCATGTGAACCAATAGTTACAAAATCTGACAGGTTTTCACTTCCTTGCTATAAAACACATCTTGCGTTATATCAAAGGCACATCTCAATATGAAGTTTTGTTATGCTCACTCTAATCCACAGTTACTAGCATATTCTGATGTTGATTGGGCATCTTGTCCTAAAAATCGAAGGTCCACTTCAGGCTATTCAATTTTTCTTAGTTCTAGTCTTGTGTTATGTAGCTCCAAGAAACAGTCGACTGTCTTTCGTTCAGGTTGTGAGTCAGAGTATCACTCTCTTGCTAATGTTGATGCAGATGTTATATGTATTACATATATTCTTGCTGATTTGCACGCCTCCTTTATTAGTGACAATCCTGTTTCACATAAACATGTCAAACATATTAAATTGGATTATCATTTTACAAGGGAACTTGTTCAAACTGGGAAACGTCATACTAAGTTTATCCCTTTTCATCTCAATGTTGTTGATGCCTTCACAAAGAGTCTTCCCAAATTGTTGTTTACTATATTTCGTTCCAAGATCGGCGTTGGACCAAATCCCACGATGAGCTTGATGGGGGGGGGGGGGGTATTGGAAATATTCCAGAAGATAACCACGATTCTGCAAGATAATACAGATTATGTATATTTTTTTAGAAATTGCCAGAAAAATCTCAATATTTTCGAAAAAGTTTCACTTTAATCCCAATTTTTTTTTTACTGAACAGAAAGTCCCGATTATTTTATTTTGGCTCGAATTAACATAAAAGTCATTCTTTTCTTTTAACAAGAAATGACATATTATCATGTAAAATAAAATAATCAGGACTTTTCTGTTCAAAAAGAAATTTATGATTAAAGTGAAATTTTTCTGAAAATATTAGGACTTTTCTAACAACTTCGCTATATTTTTAGATAGAATATCTTTTCCTACTTTATCTCTCTTTGTCTTTATCCCTTGTAATTTTAATTCTTGTGTATAAACTCAAGTCTCCTGCTCCCAATACTCCTAATTGGAGTAGGGACATTATTCTTACAATCATCTTAAAGGGATTTATCATTTTCAAGTTTTGTTAGTATCAATGTTCAACTGTCAAATCATTTAAGATTCTTTTATGATATGGATTTCTTTAGAGCTTAAAACTTTTACTAATCATTGTAATTGTTTGATTTGTTAGTACCATGATATGCTCTTGTTTTAAGGGATATTAGAATTTCCTCTTAGGTCTTATTTTCTCAAAATTCTATATCCAAATGCTAACTTTCAAATGTTTTCACACTTCTATGGTTTTACAAATTTTCGATGACACTATCTATCGCACTATTAGAAAAAATTATGTTTTGGTTTGAAAATAATGCACAAACATAGTTTTGGGTGTTTTTTCAATTTTTGTTTGTATTGGTACGATTTTAAAAATGGTTGGCTAAAAAGACACCTTAATTTTCCATTTAGACACCCTATTTGATTTTTAAGGTTTTTTTATTGGTTGACTTTACATAGTTTTTTGAAAAAGTAAATTATAAATAGTTTATAATAGGTTGATTTTTAATAAAAATATTTATAGATTATTTAAATGATATCAATTTAGCAACTCCTTTTTAAAAAACTGTCTTACACTTTTTTTTTCTCTAAATTCATGTTGTATTTTTGTTTGATGCATCATCATGTACAGAAACATAGGGGAATCATCAACTTATATTGTGTTGGGAATGGAAAGCTAATGCACCCACCCTATAAAGGACTGCAGCGGGTGAGAATATGATCTTGTCCAACTACACATAACAATTTATATATATATATATATATATATATATATATATATATATATATATATATATATATATATATATATATATATATATATATATATTGTGTTAGGAACTTTACTGTTCCCTTAGTAACAGTAAAGTTCCTAAGGGTTTGACATAATTTGGTCATTCTATTTTTCCTATTAATCATTTTGGAATTTCTTTTTTCCATTTTTTTAACTAAAGGGTTTGACATAAATGGTCCTTCTATTTTGCCTATTAACCATTTTGAATTTTTTTTATCTAAATAAAGTTCAATACATATCGATGAAATTGTCCGATTTTTTCTTGAAGTTGCAATTTTGTACCTTTTTATGTTATTTGTATTGGGTCAGTCATTTCTTCTCGATCCTTCTACACCGCCATTCTTTTAGATCCATTTACTCATTTCATCGCTTTGAACCTACTGCACGTCCGTTCAGGTCCAGAGCTACCATCTACGTGGTGTTTTTTCCTTTGAGCTTCAATTGCCCACGTAGGAGATAACACCGACAATATGTTAGTGATTGAATCGTATCTCTGCTGCCACCATCAGCATCTGTTGCCGCCTCCATCTATCTATCAACATCACCTAATTATATTGGTTACGAATCAGACCCTAAGAACTTGAAGGGGGCGGTGTGCACTGCGGTTTCACATGCCACGTAGGCTGAAACCGCACTTCACTCCCTCTGGTATCAACCCTTTTGACTACTACGTAAGTTCGTTTGCAGTTACTTTAAGTCATAAAAAATAACCTTATTTTCATAATATTTGAATATTGGATTAGTCGGTATGCGAAAGTTAGTTTGGAAATCCACGTTAGGGAAGTTCACTTTACAAAAATAAAAATAAAAAATAATCAATTTAGAGTACTATTTTGTGTATTATTTTGCCGTTAAAATTTAAGGAATTGATAACTTTGGTCCATTTTCTAAAAACTTGCTAATTCCAACCCTTTTAATTATTTAGCCATTTTGATACTTTTTGTCCTTACAGTGAAAATTTTATATTTTTTAATAAAAAACACAAAAAACGGCCCGAAGCGATGTCCAGGTTTTTTTGCTAGTGTATATGAAATGTTGCTTCCTATGTAACATCTATTCATATCTTTTTGAAAGAAATAATAATTAGAGTGGAAAAATCAAAAAGTAAGTTTATATTTTGTTACCTAATCATTTTTCTAAATATGAAACCTATATTTATATCATCTTTTTGGGATTAACTCATTTTCATAGCATGGTTAATGAACTTTGATGTAAATCAAGATCTGTCATCAATTTTAGTCCACTGCTTGGTTCTTTAATGCAATTTTTTAATTGCTTAGATGAATGAAATGGGAGACCGAATTCTAATAAATCATGGAAGATGAGAAAATATTTTTGAGCAAATATGTTTCATCTTCTTCTGCAATACTCTTTAACTAAATCTGCTTGATGTGTACGCATGTTAGAGTATACGGTACGTGTCCAAACGAGAAGAAATGCGGATGAGGTGACACCTCTCAACGACGTTACGACGAGATGCACACCGCCCCCCCAATCTCGTTGTTGCTCGTTGCGTTTATTCCCGTTGCCATGAAAACGAAGTGTAACGCGCAAAAAGGTAACCATTGTCACTTTAGACCATTTGAAAACCGTCAAATTCAACTTTTTTTACCATTTTACCTATATATATATATATATATATATATATATATATATATATATATATATATATATATATATATATATATATATATATATATATATATATATATATATATATGGGGTTAGGTTCATGTGAGACGGCCAAATTTTGTGAGACCGTAAGACGCATTTTTTTTATTTTTTTTCTAATTTTTTTAGTTAATTCTAGTTCCGAAAATAATATTTAAAAAAAGAATTTTTGGATTTTTCCATTTATTTTGCATTTTAAAATTATTTTTTAGAATATATACAGTGTAATATTGTATTAGAATATTTCACGTATTTTTTAAAAAAAAATAGAATTTATTTTTATTTTTTTTAGTTAATTCAAGTTCCGAAAATAATATTTAAAAAAAGAATTTTTAGATTTTTCCATTTATTCTACATTTTAAAATTATTTTTTTGAATATGTCAGTATAATATTCTATTAGAATATTTCACGTATTTTTAAAAAAAAACGGAATTTTTTTTTATTTTTTTTAGTTAATTTAAGTTCCGAAAATAATATTTAAAAAAAGAATTTTTGGATTTTTCCATTTATTTTTCATTTTAAAATTATTTTTAGATTTGGTCTCACGGTCTCACAAAATTAGAATGGTATCAAATGAACCTGAACATATATATATATATATATATATATATATATATATATATATATATATATATATATATATATATATATATATATACACACACACACACACACACACATATACTTAATTTATTTCAAATTTTTATAAACATTTCTCTCATTCTCTTTATATCTTATACACATATTTTCTTAAAATTTCAAAAAAATCGAGCAAAACACAAACACCCCCTCTATCATCAAACCTAAACACAATCTCGCCTCTCGGATTCACGGGGTATGAAAATTATTTCAACCTTTTATCGTCTCAAGGTTCACCACAAATCCCATACCAAGGCGCCGCTTTCAATCCCGCTTCACCGTCATTGCAATTTCCCAACTCACCTTACGTTCAACAAAATCAATTTGGTCAAAACCCAAATTTACAACAAAATCTTTTCTCTACTTTTGGTTCGATGCAACAAACAACTAACCAACCATCGCCTACAACACAACCATCAGTTCAAGTGGAAGCGGGAAGTAGTAAGAAAGGGAAAAGGAAAGGAAAATCGAAAGGGAAATCAATAGCGGTAGAAATAGAAAATGAAGACGTTCCACAATGGTGGACACCGGAGGAGGAATACGCTTTGACGGCGGCTTGGTGTGCTACTTCAAAAAACGAACTTCGCAGAATTGGAATGAAAAAAGGAGCTTATTGGGGGGTGGGGGGTGGGGGGTGCTCGACAAGTTTCACGCTATATTAAAGAAAAATCCATAGCGCAACAATGACATGTTGAGCAGCAAATGGGGTATGATAACTAAGCGGTGCAGCAAATTCAACGGTATTTACAACCGGCTTGAGACACAACAACAAAGCGGAACCAACGACTTCGATTTGTTCAAATCTGCTAAGGAACAATATCGGGTTGAAATGAGTCATGTTTTCGACTTTGAAAGATCATGGGAATTGTTGCGAGCGGATCCAAAGTGGAATAAAACGCCTACATCGTTAGGGGTTCAATCCAAAAGGTTTTGCAATTCTAGCTCGGTCGACGTATTGGACGCACGAACTAACATCGACCTAAATGCCGACGACGATGAGATCCTGGATGATATCCAAGAGATATTCCCACCACGACGACTGCCCGGACGCGACAAAGCGAGGCGCGCTGCAAGACATGCAGAGGAGGTGGAGACGAGAGCAAAAAATGCGGCGGAAATGTGAGTGAAATTCGACAAGTACAATTTATTAATAAAAAAAATGAGCTGAAACGTCGTCATTTGGAGTTACTGGAAAGGCAGGCACGGGAGAAGCAGGAGCAAAAAGAGAGGGAACTAATGACACATCAGCTGTCAATTTTTCGGACGAGCGAGGAGAGTTTGGCGCCTGCTGATCTAGCGGTGTTACAAGCGATGAAGGAACAAATTAGGAAGAAATATTTGGGTTAATTATGATTGTTATGTGGTTTTAGTAGTAATCTGAATGATATTTTAGTTATATATTAGGTTTAAAATTATGTTTTTTTAATTGTAATCGTAATTTTAGATTTTAAATATTATGTCTTTTTTTTTGTTTATAAATTTTATTTTTTATAAAAAATATATTCATGTTAGTGATTAAAAAAAATGCAAAAAAAAAAAGCGAAGAAGTAAAATAAAAACGAAAAAGTAAAAAAAAAACCCAATTTCGAAAAAAAAAGAAAATATATTTATTTTCAAAAAGTTGGTGTTGCATCTTGTTGCCCATTTCCCCACTTGGTGTTATAACACCACTTGTTTATGTGGCATGTGAGGTGGCACAACTTGGTGTTACACCTTGTTGGCCACACCTAATGCTCTCAATTTTTTTTTTAGAAACAGATTTTGCACTAGATCTACTCCTGTCAACTAAAAAAGGATTTTTAGGCTATCCGGAGTCGATAGTGGTCCACGCGTGAATTGCTGAGCTGGAGGGGCTAAGGATGCGTGAACACCGTCCCCAGCCCCGGTGGTTTGGGTGTGGCGTGGCCATGAAGACAGACGAAGACGTGGCTTTTGATTGGTCTCTCACATTTCCTCTCTTTATCTCTTCTTCTTTTTGCACCTTCACCATCTAACCACCGGTGAACACCGCCCCCAACCCCGGTGGTTTGGGTGTGAAACTCCATCAATATCAACATGGCATCACCTTTAGGCTGCGGGGAGTGGTCACATGCAGACCACCAGCCAACTCAGCGCCACCTAAGCATTTTAGCATTTCACAACCAACCCACTAGGCTGTGGAAATGGTGTTCACCAGTGGGTTGGTGGTGAAGGGACAAAAAGGAGGAGAGAGAAGTACAGAGAAAATGAAACTCGCGGCTTTTGATTGGGTGTCTTCATGCGTCTTTAGCACCACTACAACCCACTCCACACCCAACCCACCAGCCTATGGGGCGGTGTTCACCGGTGGGTTGGTGTGCCACATATATGCCACATAGGAAACTCACGCATGAATACATTCACAGACCGGATACGTGATCACTCCCCACAACCTTATTCCCAAACCATACGTGACCATTCCATATAGCCTTATAATAAACTCACCTGAAAATTGCATAGAATCTATAACCAACTTTTTCCATTGGTCAAAAAAAAAATACTAATGACGACACCCCATGCTATTGGTGGATATTTTGAAAAAAACAGTTAAGCAAAAAAAGTGATTAACTGGAACCTATTACCCAACTTTTTCGATTCGATTTTAACTGTTTACTAATTTTTACTTATGTTTTAAATAAAAAAAAATTCATAATGAATTTAGGATAACCACAATTTTGATTGGAAATTAATAAAATGTTCTTATAAATAATTGTTAACCAATGCTAATTCGGTAAAGTGATCAAATGATTGTTACTAACTGTTGTGTTTTGGGATAGATATTAAAAAGGGTAGATACTAAAGTTTTTTTTGGCAATCTGTGTTGTAATCTTACTTATTTATGCTTTTTTGTAGAGTTTGTTGTAGGGCGATTCTGCAACCTCTTAGCCGAAGATGGCAATACTCACATTGATGTGTAATTATTCAATAACTATGTGTAAAACATATGTATTATATGAGTTTATTTAAAAGAAAAATTAAATATGAAATTCTAAACATTTAAAAGTTTGAATTTATAAGAAAATCAGAAAAATATTGAATTATTAGAATTAATTTGTTTTTTTTTTTAAATTTAAACAAATAATTTAGATAAATAAACAAAGGAAACTAATGTGGTTTTAATTTACAAAATTTAAAATTAAAAGGAAAGTCAATTAATAAAATTGATATGCATTTATTATTACATTTATTATAATTATTACATTTAAATATTATGTGGAATTTGATAAAATGAAAAAAATCACAAAATGTCATGTAGAAAAAATTTAATTGAAAATAACCACAAAATGACATCTGACCAAATCAATTAAAATGTGACATTTGACAAAAACATTTTTATTTATTAAAGTAGATGGTATGTAACATGACAATCAGGTTAGACAGGCTTATGCAATATCCTTCATATTTAGCCCCTGACTAGACAAACAAATATAAGTACATTTGAGTATCTCCATTTAGCCCATGGATGACTAAATGTAAGAAATAAAAATGTACATTCATTTGATTAATTTTCTAATATAGAATTTTACATTCATTTCTTTTTCTTATTTTCTTTTCAGTAAATAATGACGTGTTTATGTTACAGACGAAAGTAAGAAGGTCATGATATTTTTAAGATTGTTCTCCAATTGAATGGTTTTAGAACTAAAGTGTACATAAAAACATACAATGTTTCACTTTTTGATTAGTTATGTTTTCTTTTTCAATTTTATAAATTTCATATTTTCTTGTACCACATAATCATTTTGTTAGAAATCTTGATATAAAGAACGTTGATACTGTCTTCAAACCTTTTTACATATACATTTAAATTAAAGATTATACCGTTGAAGTTGTAGACAAAAAATATAACTATCTTTAAAAATATGTGTTTGCATATCTATGACTAATATTATTCTTTTTAAGTTTCAATATTGTTTACTTTGTTAGCCGTGTTGACATACGGGTTACAACCTAGTATAATATATAAATATATTTTTCAAACTTTTATATTTATTTATTTGTTTGGTTTAGTTATTTATGGTTTGTTTTTTATAGACAAACCAAAACAAAACCATTAAATTCAGTTATTGAAAATTAGAAATTGTGGTACCGTTTTCACTAATGGTTCGATTATATCAGTTAATTCGGTTATGATTTGGTTTTCAGTTATTATGTTCACCCGTTTTATAAAATTTAATGTTCTCTAAATAAGGATCATATAGCATAATTTGTCATTTATAGTCATTTGAACATGTGTAGCAAATATTGTTGAAAGAGAGGTCATATGATGTACACATGCTTGAAAACGTTTCTATAAACTTTTATATAAAAAAAATTAGACGACAACGAAAAATGAGCTGATTCGTACACAACAATTTTTCTCCATACACAACAGTTGGTGCTTTAAAATGTTGTATTGTACAACTATATAATGTATGAATTGTTGTGTATAACAAAAAACTGTTGTGTACGAATCACTTCCCCAACGAAAACTATTCTTTTTTTTTTGCCATGTATCTCGTAATGGAAAAGATCCATATGTATTTTAAGAAGCTAGGTTGACTAACTTCTAATCTTGTCTTTGATCTTCCTTAAATCCTATTGAATTATTCGAAAATTTTAACATTTCTTAGTCAACTGCTGTGTATAGAGAAAAAAATTACTTTATGCTTACTTTATGCTTATTTCCATGTATTTAAATGAAAATTTTAACATTCCTTAGTCAAAATCCAATTACAATAGGATTAATAATTGATCCTTTAAAAATCATGTTACCTTTACGTGGATAATTCCATGAATAGTGTTATTCTAATCTTCAATGCTTACATAAAGTAGACATGTTCTACATCAATAATCTTGATTTTGATTCAAAATTAATATTTCATATTCAATTAGTTAAACCTCAAATATTTACGGTTTATTCAAAATTAAATCCTTTTAGTTGTATAAAACATGTTAATATTTGCCTAAAATATGATTACAAAACATAATCTTTTCTAATCAATAAATATTTTTTTGCTGCTTGTCACATTCTCATTCAATTTGTTAAATGTTATTTTTTGGCTATTTTGAATTAATTTTTTTCCACATGTCATTTTATGAGTTATTTATTTATTTATTAAATTCTACATAATATTTTAATATATTACTTGCAATAAATATAGTAATAAATGGATATCAATTTCATTATTGAACTCACCTTTTAATTTCAAAATTATCAAAATTAAAGTTTATTAATTTATTTATTTATTTAAATTAGTATTTGCTTAAATGTAAAAGATAAAAAAACATTTTATTATAATAATTTAATATTTTTCTTATTTTCTTATAAATTCAAAGTTGTTAAATATTTTGAAATTTATATTTAACTTTTTTTTGTTTAAATTAACTCATATAATATATGAATCTTACAATTAATTTGTAATTAATTTCAGTACATCTAACATGAATGAATTTTATAAAAAATCTAGGGTTCATAATGCACCCTTGATTCTAGTAGAACCACTTAATCTTGGTTTTAATCCTCCAAAATAATTTGTAATAAAAAATCTAATGGAGAAGTGTTATTTACCCCAAAACTATTCTTGAAATGTTTTTAGCAAAATGGGCGAAAAAGGTTTATTTACCCCATTAAGTTAAAGGAGAGATATTTTTGGGCATATGGCAGTCCTTGAATTAAACTTGCTTTTTTATTTTATTTTTATTTATTTTTATTTACATATTACTATCACGCACCGGTATACGATACTGTATTTAAATAAATGTAAATAAGCATAAAGTAAGTTTTTAATTTTTTTAAATACTAGTAGTAAAAATGAAGTTTTTTAAATAGGAAAAAGGAAAGGGAATGGTCCCCTAAGTAGATAGGCAATTTAATTGGTTCAATTCCAATCGAATTTAATTCATAGTTAAGGTTCTTATTTTCTTTCTTTTTCAACGAGGTCCTAGTGTTGCATGGGCTATGGTATATTTATTGATTATATTAATTTTTTTATACGACAAATTATTCTATTTCTAAATATTTTTTTATCTATTTTTAGAAGGTGATTGGATAAATTAATTTATAACTTATTAGCTTGTTGCAATGGGAATAACCGATTTTGCAAAAGTATTTGTGGTGAGAATAAGCAATAAGCAATAAACAATAAACAAGGAGGGAATACTTATTAAAATCAACTTAGGTCCCGTTTGATACTTTCTGTCTGGGAAAGTGTTGCTGGGAAAGTTTTTTGACTGAGAAAGAAACCATGCTGTTTGATTGTACATCTGATTGATTGTGTTGAATGATGAAAAAAGTAACAATTCAATTCAAAATAAATTTAAAAAAAAATTATTTTGAAAAAAATTAATAATCCAAGAAAGAAAGAAAGAGGCAGGGTTTGGTGCATAATTGTCTTTCCAGCCAATTCAGCCAGAAATATATGATTTTGGGGCTTTCTGGGAAAGACATATCTTACCAGGAAATATCCTTTTTTTTGTGCAAATCAAACAGTCTTTCCGATCCATTCAGCCAGAAAGATCTGTTTGGACCTGAAAAGATGCATATCAAACGGAGCCTTATTTAGCTTATTCCTACCACAATAATACCACAATAAGCTGATTTTTAAGGAGTTTTATCCAAACACTTAAACTTAACTTATTGTGGTAAGAATGGACAATAAACATAAGGACCCTCTTTTTCCCTGTCCAAATACCCTCTTAGTATTGCAATGTACATTCCTTTGATTATTTTTCTAATATAGAGATTTTACTTTAGAGAAATTACAAAATCCTCCTCCCATTTATTATTAAATGATGGTAAGTAGAGTAAAATATTATCAATTTCATTAAACATGACACATGTCAATATTTGATATGGTGGGAGGATAAATAAGAATAAAAGATAGGAGGATATTCACTTGTCTTTACTTTATACCGTTAGACAAACGACATCCTCTCTAATAAATAAATATTTTTTTTTACCATTTATCACACTCTAATTCAATTTGTCAAATGTCCTTTTGTGGTTATTTTGAGTTAATATCTTTTCCGCATATCTTAAAATTAAAATTTATTAGTTTCTTTTCTATATTTAAATTATTTGTTTAAATTTAAAAAATAAATAACATTTCCATTATAATAATTCATTATTTTTTTATTTTGTTATAAATTTAAAGCTCTCAAATACTTTGACCATTATATTTGACATTTTTTTAAAATTAACCCATGTTTGGTATATTTGATTGAATAGATTAATACGAAAATTTGATAATATTTTTATAATTTTGTTATTACAGAGTGACTATTTCTATTGTAATTTCTATCATAAGGCCTATTTTTGTAGAAGAAACTCTGTATATAGATACTTTCAGTAAAACTCTATTAAACATGGACCACTTATGTTTTATTAATTTTTTTGCCATATGGACTATTTATGTATGTGTTTAGGGATCATTTATATGACTAGTTTCTACATATGGACATTTTCTATCAAAATAATTTTTTGCAGGAGGATTCATATCACAATATGTTTCCACAGGGCCATTTGTTTTATTATTAAGGGACAATTATATATATATATATATATATATATATATATATATATATATATATATATATATATATAGGAGTAGGATCAAACGAGAGCACCAAAAAGGTTGAGAACGCAAGAACAAAATATATTAATTTGTGATTTCATGTATTCATTTGTGGAGAAATGATAAATTTTTAGGCCTTTAATTTCAATTGAAGAGAAAAAGCATATTCATGTTGATTGTGCGTAAAAATTTATCATTTCTCCACAAATAAATACATGGAATCACAAATGAATATACCTGTTCTCCCGTTCTCAAGCTTTTAGGTGTTCTCATTTGATTCTTTCCCTCTCTCTCTCTCTCTCTCTCTCTCTCTCTATATATATATATATATATATATATATATATATATATATATATATATATATATATATATATATATATATATATATATATATATATACCGAGACTTCTTGTGTCTCATAGGGACTATTGTTGTAAAAGAAATTTATGCATATGGACTAAATTTGCAAATTTATGAACATTGATATATAAGAGAAACTAAGCAATCTAAAGGTTTGACCCATATAAATGAAGCTTTTGAAAAAATTAACATACATGTTTTATTTTCTATAAAATGATCGGTATGTCCGGAACATGACATTTCGAAGTGAACTTCGGGATATCAGAGTAGGATTCCGAAGAAACGTTTCGGAACAGTCAATTTTTATTTATTTATTTATTTATGGTTTTATATGTTTTGTGTGTTATTTTTTAATATATGGTTTTATATAATTTATATATTGCAAAAGTAACGGTGCTTGAAATATTCAAATCTACCAAAAATAATAATTACATAAAGTTAAACATGTTTCAAATAAAACTACAACGTTCAAATGGACACTTAATTTATCTTCATACCCCAAAAAAATTCCGCCAATCCCCTGTGATATGATATGTCCCATGTATCGGGTTCACCCTCTATATTATATGATTTCCCCGCGATCAACATCTTGATGCAACACAAAAACACCCCACAATCCCCTTTACTGTCAGACTGTTGTTGTACGACTGCGCCCTTTCAAATGTGATTTTGAAACTCTGAAGGGGATTACATCAGTGTGTTTGGTACCCCACTACTTGATACCCACTAGGAGTTTATGGATATGGGCTATGTCACACCCCAAACTAGATAGCGGAAACGTCCGGGGGTAGAGGGCTTCATTTGTAGTATCACAACACATGCATTATAGTAAACACAGTACAAACCACCATTGTATTTAATAAGTATAAATATTTACATGTGTTCAATCACTATATATTGACACCAAAATAGCTATAACAAAAGACAGAAGATATGACTCAAAATAGCTCCATCTTCACAAAAGCTTGGGGAGTACCTGTTTATTGTTTCCTTGAGAATACAAGTAATTTGAAAAGAGAGTATCAACATAAAGTTGAGTGGGAACATAAATTTATCTGTTTAAAGTATGTTTTCTGTTTCTTGAATAAGTAAATTGTTCCAGAAAATCCTATATTTTCTGCTGTATATGAAAAGTAATTTTAATCACATAAAATCGTTCTATTTGTAAACCAATGTTCTGTTTTTGTGTCCTTCTTGTATAAATTGTAAAAATGAGTGTGCCTGGCTTCACCAGCTGTAATTGAATACTGAGATATAATATTGTAAACTGTATTTTGGTAAACTGGTGTGACAACTCGAAATTTGTATCTTCTAACAATCCTTGCATTCAATCAAAGTCAAACTTTCAATTGCTAAATTTTAGTAGTTTTGGAGTCAGTTTGAGCGTTCTAAAGCCTAGTACTGCAAGAGATAACTGGAGAGAGGATACTTTAGGGTAAAGTATGCAACATTTAAGTTCCAAAACTCCAAGAGTTTGGAAGTTTACGACCCAAATGGTATTGGGGACGTAAACCCTAAGGACTATATAAGTGAGACTTAGTCATTTTTGTCATTTTTAATCATTTTCAAGTCCTTAACCTCATTCTCTCTCAAGTATCATCACTAGATCTTCAATTTAGTAAGTGTTTTCTTCCTTGATTGGTTAATAAACTTCATTATATAGTGTTTGTGTATGATTTCATCCATGAAATCTCTTCATTTGATAGATAATCAAGTGTTCTTCATTTCACCAAGAACACACATTAGTGTTCTTGAGCCTTAAGCACCCTTTCAAGCTTCTACACTGTAAGTACTCTTGTCTTAGCTTGTTCTATGCTTAAATCAACTAGATTACACTTAGAATTCATCAAGAAATCATGATCAAAAGGGAGTTTACGGCAAAGGAACCTCCTTAGGCTGTAAACTCTATTTAAGGGTCCAAATGAGCCCTAATATCTTCTCAAGCCTTAGGATCAAGTCTAGGACACTTCAATCATATGCTAGGGACCTTAAACTTTGATTTGGTACAAGATACCATGAGTTTACGGCCGTAAACTCATGGGGAAAAGGTCCTTAGGCCGTGAACACTAGTTAGTGGTGCAATGGTGCCACCATTCCTTCCTAGGGCTTAGACCTGATCATATGACACTTCATATTGACTTATAATACCTTAAACCACAACTTGATACTTAGTAACATGAGTTTACGGCTGTAAACTCATGAGGAAATGGTCTTTGGGCCGTAAACTCATGTGGTTCATACCATATGGACCATAAACTCCCAAGTGAGGCCCTACACCCCTTATATGCAACCCTAAGTGGTTTAACACTTCAATACAAGTGTTTCCTAGTCCCTAAGGTTTTTCCATTACCTAATTAGTTGTTATAAACACTAATTGTAAGAATATATGTGTAATTATATGTTAAATAGGATCCGTGTGTGCTCAAGTCCTCACTTGACACTTAGCATCCTTTATCGATCTTACATTCGCATCACTCACTTCAGGTGAGTTCATACCCCTTACACTTATCTTTTAAATGATTTTAAATGCTTTTATGGGGGGGGGGAATACAAGTACAAAACATGCTAGTTATAAGATCAATCACATGTGATTTATAACTGTGTTTCAATCAAGGATTTCATATACTTCAAACTATGTTTCAAAACAAACTACTTTTAAATCGTTTTATAAACTAGCATCAAGTCATTATTTATTTATTGTTCAAAACTCTTTAAATGTATTACAAAACCTCTTTCTAACTTATATATATTGTCAAAAGCATGTATATATGTATAGTTATATACATAATGTTTAAAGGACTTTAAGTAGACATAAAAGTTCTATTCAATCGGTTCAGTGCCATTGGGTAGCAAGGGTATACATTCATCTATTCATATACATAACTTACTAGTAAACTATTATAGGTATAGTTTAGGAGAATGCTATCATATACAAATACTATAACAAAGAATACTATAACATAGCATAATATAATAGAGAATACTATAACAGAGGATACTAGACAGAGAATACTATAACAGAATACTATACAAAGGATACTATACAAAGAATACTATTGACAGCACCCAATTTGGTGGTTCGATCTATGATTTATCATTCATGGACGTTGATAAGATCCATCTATTTAGCAGCACCTTAGGATGACCATCCTGGGACATAATATAGCCAGGTCACTAAATCTGGAAGTATAACCTATAATGTCGGAGTCCTTCATCATCAGACCATAGAGTTCTTGCTCTAACTTTTGCGCCTCACCCCTCGGGCAGTATTCTGCCAGCATCAGAATTTTTAAGTCTTCCCTGCTCATGGCATTGGCTACTGGGAGAATCAATGATTTGACATAGCCATTCCACCAAGAGAAGGCTCTAACAGAGGAAGTGAAAGCTGCAAATTTGACTTTGCTAACTTCAGGGCACGCACAGACTTCAAACACTAATTCTGTCTTTTCGAACCAACGTGTTAGAGAAATGACACTTCAGGTGCCATTAAAAGACTTGGGTTTGGCATCCGTGAAGTCTTTCTAAGAATACTCCATTGGGTGTTCGTGGCTTTCTCTGTGGTTAGAATTGTTGGCACCACTACCTGTCCCACTAGCGCCACTTTTATTGATTTATCTCATGGCGGCTGTTACTGAAACTTGGAAAACAGTAGGGTCATACTGTGGAGGTGGTGGCGGTGGTGGATTTGGTGGTGTGTTTTTGAAATGTCTATTTGATTTACATGGTGGCATCTTTCTCTATAAGATTTAAAGATGAAGTGATGATAAGTCCTCATAGTGTTCTGTTCAGCGATTTACAATAGAAGTCTATCAATATAAGTAAACAATCACAATTTCAATTTATGAAATTTATAGCAACACTTCTTAATGAATTTGTATAACATGACCCATACCGGGTCCTCCTATAATCACATAGTGTATAAAAATTATATATAACCAAGATCAAATAGACTTTCAAATAAATGAACCTACTCTAAGTCCATAACCAAACAAGGAACATGAAATAAAGTGAAATCACAAATTCTAAGTCTATAAAATCTTAATTATATATAACTCTAACGTATACTCTTAGAAATTATAGATCTACCAGAAAGGGTCCTTTGTTTTCACATGATTGATTATGGTAAGAAGGCCTTTCTCGACTATTAGTTTATATAACTATCGAGGCCTAAATATTGTTGTTCTAGTGCTATAGTACCATAAAATACTCCTATAGAATTTTAACTTCATTTTTGGTTCTAGAGTTTCTTTTTGTATATAGAGTTGGTAAGTTTTGGGCTTGTTGCAACACCACGATCATTCCCAAACACATGTTGGCCGTATCTCAAATAAATATAGTTGATCATGCTATATTTGTCACATATATGATTACATAACTATTCATGCTTAACCGCAGCGTTCAACTCATCTAAATACTTTTATGTACCTCTTACTGTGATATTGTTTATGGTATGTACACATGTTCATATACTTTTAAAAAAATACTTGCATTTTAAAAGTGTACTTTTAGTCAGAGCGTTTCAGCCCCATTGTATTTATAGTTGTATATCTTGTGTGGTTTGATATACTTAGTTTATTATAAACAATGCTCTGATACCAATCTGTCACACCCCCAAACCAGAACCGCGGAAACATTAGGGGCGGATGATGTCATGTACAATATCACAACAATTGAATAATAGTAATCAAAGCACAACATCCATCATATTGACAATATATAGTTTTTACATCAGTTTTCAAATCATTGTACACTTGACACCAAAATGTATGGCAAAAACTAAAAGACATGACTCTATGAAGTTTCGTCTTCTCAAAACCTGTGTGGATACCTGTCTATTGATTCCATGAGAATACAAGTGGTTTTGAAAGAATGTCAACAATTAAGTTGGTGAGTTCATAAACATATTTGTATGAGAAATCTGCCTTTGTTCCTTTTAAATGTAAGTGTGTTCTTCTAGAAAATCCTATATTTTCTGTTGTAAATGAATTATAGTCTTAATACCCTAAGACCTAAATGTGTAAATGTTGTTGTACTCTGAAATGGTACGATGTAGTTTTAATTCACATAAAATCATAAAATTAATGTTTCCATAAATGTAAGTTTCTTTGTATTGGAAAATAGTATAATGTAGTTTTACTTGTATCAAACTCTATGAATGTATGTGTCTGGATCCACAACCTGTACTGTAAAATAATGTATTGTAGTTTTATTATTAAATAAAACTATATGAAGTTGTATATGTATTCGTACACTAATCGTATTGTTAATACCAAATTGTGAGTTATTATAACCATGCTTGATGACCTAAGATGGCCTGATACAACGTTCTTCGGGTGTCAGAATTGATACGACGTTTGTCAACCCAGTCCTTCCGGCCTAATTGTAGCTAACAGTTTAGGTGTGGGATTGTCAGTCCCGTATAGATCTATACACAAGTGTCTCGCTCTCCCTCCAGGAGACTCTGGTTATAATTTCAGGTCTTTCGTTGGTACTTACACAACTACTTGAAGTGTGTCTCACAAAGCTATATTGACGATTACATGTAGAATAATTAAAAGCCCTTTTGTAATGAATAAATTGTATGAATGTCTCATTTCTTAGTGTAATCATAGTGTAAATAATTATCTTTTTATAAAATTATTTTTGTATTGTATCTCTGACAGGTAAAATGATATGTATGTTCCATAAACTATACCTATTATAGTTTAAGATTATGTTCTACTGAAATGAAAACCTTTGTATTTTTAACAACTATGTCTGTATATAATCATAAATCTTTGATAAAGATATACCTTGAAATTTAACATTTTTGTACTAACGGTAATAAAATAAATTACGAAAATATTCTTTTTGTTTAACGTGTTGAAATAATTTTTATACTTATATATATATATATATATATATATATATATATATATATATATATATATTGCATAGATAATTAAGATTGAAAAGACACTCGAATCAATGATTATACCCTGTAGAATCTTAATTTTACATATATATATATATATATATATATATATATATATATATATATATATATATATATATATATTGGTAAAAACGAAAGTTAAAATAATTTGAAATAGTTTAGATACTAACACAATAATTCTTATGTTTTACTTGTATCCCCCCTCCCCCCCCCCCCCCCCCCCAAAACAATGAAAAATCGTGAAAACTTAGGGGTATGAACTCACCTCGAGTGTGCGTTCTTGGTAAAATACTATGTGATGGCGATGATCCTTAGGTTAAAACACGTGACTATGGTCGAAAACCTACTTATATTAACACGTGATATTATGTGTAGATTAGATATACTAATATGTAAGTGTTATAATAACACTAGACTATAGAATGGTACTTACAATAATCCTTAAGAATTTGTTTTGAGTAATAGTTTCCCGGAAAAATGTTTTGAAGATGTTATGGGCAACTTGAAGATGTGAAGGTGATATGAATGTTCTTGGGGATTAGGATGATGTTCTTGAGAGAACTATTGAAGGTTATTAGGTAAATATATGAAGATGTGAACGTCCCTTTATGAGTTTTGAGAGCAAAATTGAAGGATTTCGGTGTGTAAATTGTGAGGAATGATGTTGTTTTCGGTTTAGGTATATATATATATATATATATATATATATATATATATATATATATATATATATATATATGCACACGATAATATTGACGTGACACTTACTTTGGAATGTGTATTTTATCAATTTAGAATGTGTGCCACCACTTGAAAATGGAGTTTTTGGACTATCCATACTTCCGAGAACCATGATTTCGGTCCAAAAAGCAACTGAAAACCATGTTGACTTTGGTCTAAAAGTATTGCACCGAGAAGTGTTTTCGGTCCGAAGGTGGGACCTTGCATAAAGGCTTTCGGTGGAGTAGTTTTCGGTGAAAGGGATTTCGGGCCTATTTGTTTTCTACTCCAAAACCGAAAACACATATAGCACTACAAATTTTAATTTTGAAATCAAATAATTTTAATTATTTAACTTTTTCTTATTGTTGTTGACTTGCTTAGACTTTGGTTTGACTTTTATTAACTGCTTTGACTTTTAATGACTAGAAATAACCGGTTGTTACAACACTGGAGGGGCTCCGAATGGACCTAGGAGCCAGAAGACGAGATGAGAGAGAATTACCCATACTTATCTGCATCAGCAGACTTCAACAATGAAGTCTAATTCATGTGAGGGAGATTTGTAACGGTCGGAATTCAGGTATTTACCTTTTCTACCCTCGAAATGATCTTCTTGTTCATGAATGGTCCCTACGTACGTTGGGCATACGTATGCGTATGCTTAGCTTACTAGGGAGTGTTGATGCGGACATGTACCGCATACACAGGGCCTACAAATCAGTATGCAGGGCGTACATGGCTTAAGACCAAAACCCTAATTTTAGGGCAAGGCTCCTATTTAAACACTCTTATATTGCTTGAACCTTACCTTAGCTAGCCTCTATTGCCTTTCATAAAACCTTAGATTTGCATAAAAGTGTGATCCTTAAGCTGAAAAGTGTTTTTGGTGGTCATTTTAGTGCATTTGCAAGAAAGAGAAGGTGGTGATCAAATCTTGGATGCTATTAAGCTTCTAGATCCTGTATCTAGTTCATCTTTTGGAACTTCTGTTGGTAAGAAGTATAGACCTTGCTATCTCTTTTGCTAGTTTGATTTAGGGTTTGTTATGAAGTCCATCTGTGGTGCGTAGACCCTCTCTTGTGAGTTTGAGCAACTCCAGAGGTTAGAAATTTTAGATTAATGCTCCTTGGGCATGTTAGTTGCATAAAAATGCTATCTTGAAGGTTGTATTGAGACCATGCATGAGTTTAAGGCCTTAAAAGGGGTCTTAATGGGGGAAAACGAGGTATTGGGGTCCTATGTGGCATGAAAGGGCATAAAGTTGCCAACTTTATGCCCTAGGACATCTTAACAGACTCATATCTGGGATTGGATGTTGAGATTTCAATTACTAAGCACTTAATGGACTTTATGCATGAGTTGTGCATACGCTGCATGTATAGCTAATGGACTTAGTACGCTTACACTGATGTGGTACGCCAGGCGTACGTGTTGGGTTTTATGTACTATAACACTCCTATTGTGCACACACAACCCTAATGATTTGGATCTAAGTCTTATGTAGTTATACGTGCAACAAAATTATCCAAGGCATGAAACCTATAACTAGCATACAACATAGATATTTGAAACATAAAAACTAGTTAGATAATTGCCTCTTGTTGTAGCTCGTAGTATTTTGCCTTTCATGAGCTTAGAACCTCAAGTGTGATGCCTCAAATGCTTCACAAAACACCATGAACAAATGGAGAACTTTGAGAGAGAGGCTGTGAGGCACAAAATTGGCTAGGGTTCTTGTTAAAACTCTTAGGTGCCGATTTTGGAGCTACGGGGTTACACTTATAGTGTGGAATTCCAAGATTTTGAGCTTGTAAACCCTAATCCACTCCCTTAGGCCTTTAATCCAATAATCCATATGATAAGCCCTTTGGACTAAATCTTCATGGACTCCACAAAGATTTAGTGTACATAATTAACATGGATCATTAGCCCAAACTATAAGTATCACTAATTTAATTAATTAGTCCCCGTTAATTTAATTAGTGTCTTTTGATCACTAAATTAATTCCAAATTAATTCTTGATCATTACTAAATAAATAATACTATTTCTCAATTAATATATTAATAAATCACACATAACCTCTTTCTCAAATATTCATCCTATAGTTATGGGCTTAGACACCGAATCCAACAGTCTCCCACTTGGGATAGGTCTAATAACTATTATTGCAAGAACAACTCCAAAATCCGATTAGCAATCGTAGCTCTCAAAAGCCGCTGTCAACTCTGACCAATAATACGTTCATTAGATAAGGGATCATATATTCCTCCATTCTATATATCATATGGACATGAGACATGGATTATAATCATTCTCTCTGTCTATGTGTTGTTTCCCAATTTCCCATTCATGACGACCGACTAATTGAACAAATCAAATCAGTCCAGGCTTGGCCAAGCACTCAGGGTTGTCCTCACTAAATCATCGAGGGTCCCACATATATCGCTTTTATCCCACATTGGGTAAAAGGAACGGATAAACTTCGACTCATATGATTGGTATACTTACTCATCAAACCATACAGAACGATAAGTTTTATGACACCAAGTTACTGGTGCGTTTACGCATCATAAATGTGCAACCAACTTCTAAAATACAACTCACATGTCTTGGTTTCAAGAATATAAGATATTATCATCTCACAATCACTTGTGATAAAATCCATGAAGTGATTCATGTGAGCATGATTTTATTCCAATACTCAAATCTTATTACAGGAGCACTCATCAACACTGTAGCAAACTTTTCTATGTCTAAACACATTAGACAATCTACAGACGGATTCATGACAGTCTTACCTCATTACCTAGTTCCATAGTATGATTGGTTGTGGATGTTTGAATAAACTAGTTATTCGGGACGTAAAACATGCGAAGTAAAACACAAGAATAATTGAATCCAATATGGTTTCAAAACTTTTGAAAATTAATAAAACACTTATTATTTAATCACCATATTGATTACACATTATTCATTGTATGATGTTTCGACTAATCTACTTAATACTTGAATTATAACAATAGTTGTCCCATGCTCCATGCATGCACACTATGTTTATTTATGATCCTTACTTTGTGAAACAGATCAACTGTAACCATTTCCAATGATACTCATTTCAAAATTCCAAATCCTTATTGTAAATGTAAGAATACCAAATCCTTGACATTTACTATAATTTGTTAGACTCTAAACTTAAATGCAACAATCCTTTCGTAATGTCAAGGAACCAAAGTCACAAAGACTATGCCAATGATATTACAAAGTATTCCTTTGGACATTGGTTACAGAACAAACTCCATGGAAGCGAAGTCTCATAATCAAAGTACATTCCTTTGAACATCCTTTTTGCATTAAGGTTTCTAATATTACATAGATTTTATGATTAATATCCACTTGTGGAACATTTCCATATGACTATCAATTGTGAACAAGAGTCGCCTCTTCTCAGAACATGACAATATAGACCTTCCAAAATTTATACTATACTTCCAATTGTCCGTAAGCAGCCAATCTTTATCGAACCTCAGATTGTTCTTGACAATTGTTTAACCATTTTAGTCATATCTTATTCTAGTCATTTTCCCTCTTAATGCCCTAGGAACTTGGAAAATTAGAATAGATTTATATAATAACATATGTAATCGATCCTATATCTGAGGCATATGAGATACAGTTCATATTGTCTCACATAAAGACATGATACCTTACCAGTCTCTCGCTATAATATTTCCACATATACAATTTCCTTATGTTTAATCATTTCAACATAACATTCAGATATGTCCATGAGTAAATTAAAATTTCAATCAAAGCATTTAGTTTTTGAAATAAAGTACGAGTATTTTCTCCCAATAACTTTCTATTAGCGAAACAATATCCAAATTTTCAACTTTGCAACTTTGCAAACTTGTAACTTATGTTTCCTACAAATAGTATTACAACCTTGCAATAGTTAGTATAATAGTTGTGCTCCCACTAGCTTAACAATTATACTTTTTCTAGCATAAAATTTTTGCTTACTTTAGCACAACACTTATGCTCCCATTAGCCTTGACATGTACTCATAAATCAGTTGGACTTCTAGAAATCAATATTTATTGACCGTCTTACCAAAGTTCAGATTTCTAATACTTGGTGCTTCGATAAGCCTTTTCCAGACTTCTCAAGCTCATACAATTTTCAGATTAAATAGCACAAGTGTGTGTTTGAACCTTTCAGAACTTATAAATGATAAGTCCTGAATGCTCAAACTAATTTCCATTTCTCACAATTCGAAAAATGAAGAGGGATGATGTAATCATAATTGAATTTGAGAACGTAATTAACACAACTGCTAACTCTAATCCTTTAAAATCTACTTAGTGAAAGTGTTTCATCACAATCATTTTCATGAATTGAAGAGAACTTTTTCCACTTATATTTATAGTGTATGTGTTCCTATCCATATAAACTTCTCTTTTTCAACCATTATCTCAAGACAAGGTTTATGAAAAATTCAAACTCATATGGATTGAACTTGTTCAATCTTAATTGCTTGCCATATAGTAGCACAAGGGTCCTACCATTGCTTCCAAGTTATGGAGCAGCTCGCCGTTACAAATCAATGTACTTTCCATTGATTAAGGTGCTTTTCCTTATGCATTCACTTGAGAACTCATAGAATTCACATGCATAGTCGAACTAACTGGAATAGGCACATAAATAAGATTATGTCAACACGATAGGTTATAAACCTCAAGTCGTGTGCTAGTGATGAATAATAGATTTCTTCTTGATTAATTATTGGAACTTTTCAAGACCATTGAGACTCCCACTGACCTCTTGACATATTAAATTCTTTGTCAAGGAACATTTCTTGACAACCAAATATTCAAGAGTTAGTGTGAGATCTCATTCAGAAAACACTTCATGCAATTGATCTTAGTTAATCTTTGTTTTATAAAAAACGTCACAACTACCAATTTCAAATGTGCAAGAATAAGAAAAACTTCTACTCCACATTACATGAGGCATTATAAACCTTCTTAAGATATGTCACTCAATGTACAATCTTGGAGTATGACGCTAAGACTTGATCTTGGAATGAAGTATGATTCATATTTTCATTTTTAACCATTTCAACAATACTCGATTCCTCTTCTTAGTCATGCAAGTGCACTAAGGTGTCCTTAGATGATCAATCGTCACATGGTTCCATAATTATTAGAATGATCATAAAACACGATACTAAAGTTCTTTCCATTCCTTTTAGATTAGAGAAACATTTTATCTTTCTGCCTAATTTGATTCTCCTTATTCGTTCAGCTATACATTGAAACTTTTCAATGATTTAGAATTACACTTAATCATGTAAGCATAACCATATTTACTAAACTTTTAGTAGATCATGAAGAATAGTCTTATCGTTCTTTGTGGTGGACATGATCAATGCATAACAATTTGTACTATAACCCCTAGTCCTTTACTTGAGTCACATCTATATGAGAACAAGGAATTAATCTTAATTTACCAAAGATGAAAGTTCTCAATCATCATACAATACAAGTTGCATGATTCTAAGTTTCTGCCCAACTAAAGCTTTGGTGATGAGAATCTTTCCTTAATTGGTAAATTTAGACACTACCACCAACGAAATAATCAAATCCATTTTCCAACATTGCTAGAATATACATAAACATTAATTTTCACAAATTCCATTGCAAGGAAATACAAAATAAAATAAAATTAAAATTTTTCTTTATTTGTAAAATGTGGAAAAACTTGTCCTTACAACGCAAGTACATATGAAAACTTTGTTTCCAAATATTCCTAAACAATCTATCATAACTCATAAGCAGCAGCTCAAAACTCTGATCATCAAATCATGCGACTAAAATCCATCTCTTCGTGGTTAGACTTAGCCTGCTCTTTCTTTAAGCTTTCTTTATCTTCTTCGATCATATAAAAGATCAAAATGCAATCTTATCACATCATGTATTAAGATTCTAGAAATAGGAACTTAACAGAGTTAGATAATGGATTTACCTGAAGCAGAGTCACAAACTTTGACTTTACCATCCTTGTTATCCTTCAGGTAGATACGACATCCTCACATCCAATGCCCATTCTCTTGGCAATAGAAACAAACAGACTCTTTTGGAATGACACACGGGACAATCTCAAACTGAGTATTTCCCTTTCCATTGGGAAGAGAAGACTTTTCTAGACTTCCAATGTGTCCATTGTCAATATCCATGGAAGTTTGGGAGATTGATCAGTTCTTGGAATCATTGTGGATTCAGTAGCAATTAGTAAGATCAATAATGGTCATGTCGTGATCTGTTATATAGTAGTCTTTAACAAACTGACCATACGACTCGGGAAGTGACTGAAGAACCAATTCAATAGCCAACTTCCTCGGGAAAACGACACCCAACATTCCCAGCCTGTCAATATGCAACTTCATCTCCAAGTTATGAGCACATACAGACTTTCCATCTCCGTGTTTTCTTGCCAATAGGGTTTGAGTAAACTTGAACTTTTCAAGTCGACGAACATGTGGTTCAGGGAGAGTTATTGGAGGAGGTGGAGGAAGTGAAGTATGATTTCCAGTTCCACCAATACACGACAAAGAGATTGATCTTTCACCTTGATCTCCATGTGGAATATCATCTTCATGAGGAAAGCTTTTTCCAAAAGGATAAGGAAGACCATAGTTGTCAAAACTAGACATCTACAAGGGGAGAAATTCAAGTAAGTTGATTTAATCCTTAATATAACACCCAAATGAAATATTAAGGGTAGGATCCAGCACAATAATTCACAATTCGGAAGAGGGATGCCGCAATCCAACTATAAATTATTTGAAGTAGGTAAATGAGGATTTACAAATTCCACCATGAAAATGAAAATTTTAAATGAATTAGGTTTAAATGAAATTCCTAGATCTTTTAAGATACATTAAATTTTTCAATGGCACATTTAATCTCAATTATGTCGTTCAAGTTTGTGACTGGGATACCTAGAATCACAAAGAAGGTGTGAATAACCATGCAAATAAGCTTGGTACTCTCGAAGATATCTATCGCCTAATCAATGTGTTGGTTAACCACACACGCTCCATTGACCTATGATAATCTACGAGCTATGCATTGCCATCCTACATTAGTCCCAGATTAGTGTGTCGGTTAACCACACACGCTACACTAATGACTGATAAGGTGCAATGTGCAATTTCATGGGTTAGCATCTATTCAGATTTTTCCTAAAGTAACTAAAATTTGCGAATTTATAAAAGTGTTTAGTTACTTCCTATTTTCATTATACTTTTAATGAGAATACCATATCTTACCCGTTTTGATAACGACCCTCCACTAGTCAAGAGTGTGGTGGGTAAGAATGTATACCCAATGGCGGTCATTTTACAGGCCGCTTCCTTAAACACCCCTTATAGACTAGCTTCGTGAATGAGGTCTACTAACGGTAAGACTGACTTTTAACTTATACATATATAATATATTAGACTTTTAATGTTATATATTATAAGGGTGTATTTTATATATATATATATATATATATATATATATATATATATATATATATATATATATATATATATATATAAATACTAAGTGGTTTAATCTATTAATAAATTAAACCTTTAATTT